>NC_081824.1:185328432-185343432 GCF_030867095.1 Alligator mississippiensis | reverse complement strand
ATACATGAAGAAAACTACCAAAGGCTGAAACAGGAGCAAGTAATTTAGATCAGGGGTCACCAAGATACAGCCTGTGGGCCAAATCTGGCCCACAGAGATGTGTCATCCAGCCTGTGGGGCTTGTGATGAGTCTGGAAATTGGATGGTGAGGGAGCAGTATCAATATTAATTGCTGTGGTTCCAGGGTTAGATAGTTAAAAATTCTAAGATGTTGAGTTTAGAAATAAAGTGATTAAGAATCCACCAAAAGCATAAAAAATAGTTTGCTTTAAGACAATATAAATATGGAGGAACTTGATTGAGTTTATAAGTCATGGGGTTACTCTGACTTATATATAAAGGCAGGACTCAGGGTGGCCTGCCCACTGTAACAAGAACTCAAGAGCACATTATGTACTAGAGAAAAGGTTCTCTGAACTTCCACCCACAGTGTTCCTAGCATTACACTCTCAGCATGCTCCGTCAGGTAATCAAGTCAAAATGCACTAAATAAATGAAACATCAAGCGAGAAGAATTAATTGCACCATCCAACCCCTGGCTGCCCCTGCAGCTTCTCTTCTGCCTTTCACTGTCTCTTCATTATTCAGCTGCATTCTTCCTTGTTTGCACTGTCTCAGCTGGGAGTTTTATGGCATGGCCAACCAGGTCAGGAGATGCACAGTAGGTTCCTTTACACCTTCCTCAGCCTTTACATTCAATGGGAACAAGGCCACCAACCCCTTCCTCCTTAGTTGCATGACAGAAACAGAACCCAAGTTGACTCTTAGTGGCAAAGGAGATTCTGACTCATTCCTTCATACAGCCACTATCCTGGATCCACTGGAAATGTGGGTGGCTGAGAGGAGGAAAGATCCTTGCTGAATATCACAGAATTATTTGTTAAAAAAACTGAGGAAATTCTCAAACAAAGCCTATGTTATGATGCTAGGTGACTGTCAGGTATAAAACTTCAGAGGCATAAAAGATCTTTGTTAAACTTCATCTGCTCTTTGATGGGTTTCTTTTAATTTACTGAAGATACATACCCATCCCTAGGTCATGATTTAATCCAGAAGAAAGTGTAATTTTTACACACACACATATATATAGTGACTATGGTAGGAAAAGGATAATCAATCTAAGCATAATTTACTAATCAGTACCATACTTTAAAAAAGAAGGTGATATCTCAGGATGCGATGGAAGAGGATATTTTACATTCAGTTAAATAAGAAGAAAAAGCTGAAAGAGTTCAAAACTGTCACTGTTCCCAAGGAAGTGATATTCTTAACAATTAGGGGTTCAAAGCAACCCCCAGGGGTTCAGTAGAAGTAAAAGCAATTATGCATTTAATATGAAAAGCAAAACAATTCTTCAAAACTACTTCATTTGTAATGAGGCACAGATTCCACTGAACCTGCAGGGACAGAAGAGCTCAAAAGCTTATTTTTTGACCACACCTGAAATAAAAACTAAAAGATATTTTGGGGAATAGGAAAACACAACGGCTCAGATAATGTCTCAGGCAGTATATTCATTACAGCCTCATCAGAGTGGATGCCTGCAATAGGAAGATTAAATACCCATTTACCAGCATCAGAGGAGAGTTTGGTTTTATAATGTATTGTCCCCTATTCCCCGGGAGGCTGCTTTGTTTGATAAAATGCTGAGTGTGGTGTAAAAATATCCCTCTCTCTGTAATTTGCACTCCTCTCCATTTAAAGCTATTCTTGCTGCAAACGAGAATTGAAAGCTGCTAAAATTAAGTGGTGTCAGTTCTCAATGACACTTTAATGATAGAGCGCTCAGCAAATGAGATGAGAATGAATTCCAGCATCTCTGCTAAAGATAGTAACTAGCACTAAACAGTATCATGCTCCAACTGGGCTACACTTCACCTGCTTCATTCATATTTAGTAGAACTGAAATAAGGAAACTATAATTAAAATGATCATAAAAGGAAAAATGCAAATTTCTAATAGAGATGGTGTGAAACAACTGAAGCTTGTGAAGTCAAAGCATAACCTTTCTTTTTCATGTCCGTGCTGCAACAGAGAGTCTCCATGATTGACCAGGGGGCTAATGTAGGGCTACTGGACTTTTTCATTGATACAAAAAGTGCTATTTCAAGCAATTGTGGTCTAAACCATACATAAGAGATATTGACTTGGGAAGACAAAGACTAAGAAATCCTTCTCCCTTACTTTGACAGGTGAAATTGCATCCTCTGAAAGAGCCTTGCAGCTGAGAAAGATGTTTAAATCTCCTTTGTGTAATTATTTTACCGAGGCTATTATATCTTTTCCAGAGGCTTCACACCCTTCTAAACCATTCTCTCCTGTGATTCCAGCAGCTTTGTTTTATAGCAACTTCTTTAAAAGTTTATGGGCCAGATTCTGTCACTGCCATGGCCTCTTCATGCCACTCTGGTGTTGTAAGGGAGTTTTATAGCGGGTATAATTGCTCGCTGGGGAACACCACGCATGTAAAGGGATTCCCACAAGGGCACAGGTCTGGCAGAGCAGCCCTAATGAAAGGCTGTGACATAAGCAGCTGGGAGAGTAGCCCATGGGCAACCATGCAAAAACCTGAGGCTGCTTTAAAATCTGCTTGTCTTCCATCTGTTATGCCATGGGCTCTTCAGAGCACACCACAAAATCCAGACCGCAATATGTATTTACATCCTTTCCGTGAATTGCTGTGAAAAAGAACATTGATTTCAGCATCTGGTAGGAAAAGTTTTTTTCCTTTTCTTTCTGTCTAAAGCAATGTCTTTTCCTTTGTTAAGCAAGCTGGTCAGCTAAATGAGTGACAGACAACTTCTAAGGTGCCTGAAGCATACAAGTAGTAAATAGGAAGCTTGGGAGAGCTTCATTCCTATGGGAACAGACAGGATTTCTTTTTAACAAGTTTACACCAATTACAAAACACTTGTCTGCTGTAGGACACTATAAGTGCTTGCAGAATAAAACTTACTTGATGCAAGTAAGGGTTTCAGAATCTGGCCAAATGGTACTACTTTTCTTGCATAATAAACTATCCTGCATTACTAGAGATGGTAGTTATGCCCTTTTTAGGAATTCAGGAGTGAGTTCCACAGGTCATGTCCAATGAATGCCATGGCAGCTCATCACACAATAAAGTATTCTGAATATACCATATATCTTATAAAAAAAACCTTATCAAAACCCTTTTCCAATAAAGTTAGAGTGAATTGATACTGAGAAACAGTAGCATAATGAGGGGTGGATGAGAAGGGCACTAACCCCAGGCACTGAAGAAAAAGGATGTGCAAGAATGGTGGCTGCTGTGGCAGTCAGCCTGGCCACTACTGCTGCCTTAGGTATAGAAATTACTTGTTACACCTCTGACTAGGAGTTCAACTCTACAGACCTCTGAAGGAAGTAGAAATTGCAAAATATAACTTTATAGATACATGAAAAAGTATCTAAAATTTTTTTAAATATAAAATAACATCACAGCATCAAAGCTCAACATCTCAGGACCACTCAAGTCCTGTTGTGTCCTGTTGGAAAACAGGAATCTCCCCACACCAGAGGAATACAATTTCTGTTAATAATTCTGCTGAATCATAGGACATTGGATCTGATACAGACTGCTGGTCAAAGGAATGAAGGGGAATTCCACATTTACTGGGAAAGAAGATATTCTTAGGGCACCTTATTATTTAAATAGAGTTTGTCTGAAGCTGCTTAGATGTTTCATATGTTAGAAGTCATAAAGCAGATGGATTATTAGAGAGGGTAGAGGTGTTCTGGTCAAATGAACTTGGTGAATGGAATGTATCACTTGTCTCTGCAATTTATTACATATGATAGGACCATTACTACATATGTAGGATTGTAACAGGGAACCCATGCCCCTATTACTATGAGGCCTTGATTAGGTAAGGAACCAGGGGTCAGGCAGCTAGTGAAGCAATTAGCTATACCTGGCCTTAGGGGACAGGAGCATAAGAGTCAATCATGTGACTGGAAGGAAGCTGGTCTGGAGAATATAAGCCCAGTCTTTGAGTGGGCAGAGGGTGTTCCCTGCTTGCAAAAGGGAGAGGAGCCTGGAAGAAAGGAGTTGCTGGGGGCAGTTGTAGGCCTTCACAAGCTGCCCTGGGGAGCTGCAGCTGAGAAAGCTCTAATGAAAGGTAGGACCTGTGAGCAACACTTTATCCTGAGTGAGGAAGACTATCTGTTGTGATGGAGTTGGCTTGTGTTTTGTTTTCTCATTTTGGACTTGAACCAGAGGGCCAGGTTGTGGCTATAGTAATAGAGGAGGTCACAGGCAGGGCTGCCTGAGGGCACTTCCCTCCAATAGGTTCCAGAAGTCAGCCCCAAGGCAGACAGGCAGAGACTACCAAGGTGAAAGTGGACCCCTCTGAAAGGGGGGGGGGGCTGCTGTCAGGGCAAGGCTGATGCCCAGAGGCTGAGGTCTTATACAGTGGGCCAAAGCAAAAGGTACAGATGGAGAGAAAAAAGAGGCTAAGGTAGTGACAGACAAAACCCTGATGAATCCTATGTGATCACCCCATTGAAGGGGAAGTACCAGGCAAAGGCCCCAAGGTGGGGCTATCCTGACCAGCTGGACCAGGACCTGAGAGGTTACACTTAGCCCTAGGGGACTGCCTCCCCGCAACAACCAGCAGAGCAATACCAAAGTTGTGGCAGGCTAGAGACTGGAGGTGAAGGTAGACCAGATAAGGACAGTCAAGCTGGGTGGACCATAAGGGGTATCAGGTGTCAGGGTGGTGACCCCCACTTTGAGTCCTACAAGGATACAAAATACAAAGTTATAAGCAAGTGCAAATGGTGTTCTATGGTAGAAAATGTTGGGCAGCCACTACCCTGCCCATTATACTATATAGATTACTAACATAACATATGTGTATAAGTAGTTTTAAGTATATACCCCAAAGAGAAAATACTCTTAAAATGGGAATTGGCCAGCTCCAAAACAAAACAAAGGAAGATGGCCCCCCTCCCAAACTTGTAGCTCTCCCCAAAACATACTGTTATTGAGAAATGTACATATATCTTCATTTGCTCAGAGTATCTGGGTTCTTAATAATTTCTTTAACAAATTTTTATTTTAAAAGAGAGAGATTTTATTGGGGAACATAAAGGAACACATAAGACAAGCAAGGGGAAGCCCAGTGCATTGTAGGGGAGGGACTAACAATTATTTCATTTGTAGTTCCTGTTGCCCAGTAAACCAAAGCTATAAAATGAGCCTTGATTCAACTGCTTTGTCCCCACTATTAAGTTAACACACAAAGTTTAAAAAGAAAATTATTATCACACAAAATGATTAGCACACCCAAAATACTGCTCTTCAGGTTCATAATGATTTATGCATTCTAATCAAGGAACTATGTTATTACATTAGAAGATAATCGCAGGTAAGGTTACAGACACACTATATCAATATAGAGACAAGTGTTCCCTTGAAGCCCCACAGCAGAGTTCATTTTTGGAGGTAGGATGGTCAGTAGACAAGGCAGAAGACTGGGAAGCAGAACAGAGATCACATATATTTTTGATGTAAGCATGTGGAAACTTACTGGTTTATACTAGGGCTGAATTTGTCTCCTATTTTCTATTCCAACTCTAACTTACTGTGTGGTGTTGGATAACTCATTTATATCTCTGCATCCCTGCTACGTTATGGGTAAAATGGGAAGATTGTATTTACCCACCTTTGTAAAGAGCGTTGAGTTCTGGGACTAGAAAGTGCTATGGAAGATTTAACTATAATTACTTCTCATATTCACTGAGGCTGACACCTTGTTAACATGATGATTCTAAGAGGAGTATGGAAGACTTTAGGTGTTTTATGCATTCAGTTAAGCAGTCAAAATTAACTCATTATATCCACTAGAATTTCCTTAGCACTGAGGCAGCATAGTTTTGGGGGTGGGTTTTTGAGTGTATGTGTGTACATAGGAAAATATACATATTACACTGGGAATACGAGGGATTTGATTCTGTATTTCTTGCCCCTTCCCCTCCAAACAAACAGTCAAATCTTTCATTAACTTTAGAGGGATAAGTCACATAAGTCAGTAGCACAGAATAAACTGAATGGGATGGTTTACTAACAAGTACAGCAAAATGCTAGGTTATCAGCTGAGAGGGGCTAAGAGCCTTCAGCTCCCACTGCCTTTTGAGGCACTGAGCAGTTTGCCTTTCTTGCCCTTTAGCCCTTGGAAAGGTATCAGGCAAGCCAATAAAAATACTATCTCCATCAAAGCAGTTGTACGGAGCTTTGAAAACAGCACAAAGACAAAATAAATATTGAGTGAGAAGGAAAAAAGCTAGTACTGCATCAAATACATGCCCCAGGTCTTGTGACAGTAAAAATGAGGTGACATGCAGCCATACATGAGTGGACAACATGTCAACTGCACAGAGGGTCTCTTCATCCTCACACATGTCCCCTAACTGGCAGTTTACCCCCTCAGACACAATGTTAAGAGACACAGGAAGAATGTTCTCTTTTTGAAAAGTGTCACATAAAGTAGCTTAGCAGCCTGGCTGGCAGAAAATCATATTTTCTGATATCTGATGTCACATTTTATTAGATTTAGGATACTATTATCCTACTTACTTAGGGGTTTTAAAGTATCCTTTTTATAGCTAATGCCACAGGTAGAATGTTAAACTACAGACATTTCATAGTAAAGGACTAGACTGTTTTTCATACACATCTGGTATTTTTGCCCCAAACAATGCAATAGTTGCTCAGTGCATTTCATCTAGTATTTGTTAATGTCCACAAGATTATCCCCAGTTTTCTCATTAACCTTAGAATGAATCTGGTTATAGAGTCTGACAAAGTGTGAAATCCCAAGTTATAACAGGTTTATTATACTTTCCTATAATGCAATTGTTTAATCTAATTTGACTTCAAATTTAAGCCTGGATCCTGGAAAGCAGGTATCCTTTCTGTTCTTCTTCTAGTGTTTCATTGTAATTTCTACCTTCTTGTCAAAATAATACAGTCTGAGCTATTTGTTTCTTTTGCCATGCACCAATTTAAATTGCTTGTGTCTATACAGAGTTCAGAATGGCACCTCAGCCTAAATATTTGCCTGAAAAATAAATTTTCTTAACATGCTTTGTTTCAATGTCTGAACTGTTCTCTGTCAATATATTATAGTCTGCATGAGGAGGAAATGGACTCAGTGCTACATACATGGAAAAGTTTTTACAGCTGTAATTATTATGACCCTAGTATGTCCTAGTTACCCATACTGGATATTTTTCTGAGCAAAAACATAAAAAAAATATTCCAGAAATTGCTTGTGTCTATTATTAGCTGAGTTTGTGAATTAAAATTGGTTGTAGTTCAAAGCCATTTTGCTTTAGCCAATGTTATTTATAGTGTACATGATCTCATTCCCATTTAAATCAAGCAGCAAAACAGTGTTCATTCAAGGGCACAATTTCACTCATAGTACCAAAAAGATAATAATCAAGAAATAAGCTCTTCTGACACATTCTGACCAGGTGATACTATCACACACAGGCAAACATTATAAAATATAATATTTTGCTACATTCCCTTCCCACTAAATTATAAACATATTTTTCTACATTGCTTATTTAATTTTTGTGTGTAAAGAATAGCTGTCTAATTGCTAATAGGTTATCCTCCCTATTCCTGATTCATTCAGTGGTGCCACAATGCATTGATAGAGATGTCATAGTTGCAGATATCATGCTGAACATTGGATCATATCTGTATTGAATGAGACTGGTAGAAAAGTTCTGTGAAAGGTTATTGACCAGTTAACATATTTATATACACATGCTTAGATCAGAACGGAAAAAGTTCAGGATAGTATAGTGTCAGATAGAACTACAGAATACCAGTCAAACTCCAGCAAGATTTTAAAATATGAATATTCTATCTAGTCACACTGACCCAAAGGGCACATCTACATGTGCACTTCACTGCACAGCAGACTAATTTACTGAGCAGTAAGGCATCACTGTCTACTTGAGTGCCACAATTAGGGTGCAGTAGATTAATGTACAGGCAGTTCTCGACTTACGTTTCAAGTTACATTTCATACTTACAACATTTATAAATTGACACCCTGTTTCAACTTTCTGATGTCAGTTTTGACTTTACAATGCTTGATCCATTGTGATGCCACACCAGTGAATAAGTTTGCTGTGTCACCCATCTCCCTGGAGAACATCTATCCAAACTTCCTTGGACACTTTCTTTAAGAAAGCAGACAAAACTCCAGAAAAACCTGCAGCCAAAACTCCTGAGAAGACTCCAGCCAAGACCCTTCAAAAAGTCCAACCAAGAACCCTTCAAAAAGTCCAGGGGTATTTTTAGTTAAAATAGGGTATCAGGCCTTGGTTCAGGAACCAGTCTCCCATTTATAACATTGTTTCTTATGAGAAAATTGGTTCTGTGTTACAACATTTCGACTTAAGATGTGGTTTTCAGGGACCAATTGTGTCGTAAGTCCAAGGACTGCCTGTACTCTGGTGTAGGATAGTCCCATCAGACACAGGTACTATCCAACAGCGGAGTAAATTACTGCATTAAACAACTGTAGACAGTGATGTTGGGATTAGTTTATTCTGGCTCAAGTTGCACTGCAGTTTATTCAGTTGGATTCATTGAATGTTCAGACATGCCCAAAAAAGGAAAAAACTTGAAATTTACTCAAATTGAAGCAAATTTTTGATGAAAACAACTAGAGGTTTTTTTGTTTGTTCGTTTTTTGCTATTTGCTTAGTCTTAGTGGACTTTAAAATAAAAATCTAGATGACAGCATAATAATTCTAATCAAAGGAGAACATTTTCCAGAAGTGTGTAGCACATTGCATTTCACATTACAAAGTATTCTCTCTAGACAAGTATCTTTCTGTCTTATTTTAATTATTTTAAATAGTTAGGCTGACTTCCTACCCCATGGATTTTCTAGCTCTTGAGTAATAGATATCCAGGAAAATTTAGGAGCAACAGTAAGGTGTATTCAGATTTCAGTGAGTATTGTTCTCCAATCAGATTCTTACTGAAACATTGTAACAGAATGGTGTAGAAGCTGTTGAGGTATTGGCATAATCACATTCTGGATCCAACATTTTGGCCATTTATGACAAGTAAATATATTATGGCATTTTTCACAGAATTGAAGGTATTAAGTTTAAATAACCTTGACAAAAACCCTAACCAAAATCCCTTCTCATTTTACTTTGAAAAGCATTTGTAAGAAACATGCTGTACAGTATGGCTGAAATAGGACAGCTGCATTTGTATGATGGGTGAGTAATCTCAATGTTTACACTTAATGAAATTCTTCTGGATCCAAATATATCAAAGGCATTCTATGAATGTAAAGTCACTGTTATTTACAAAATTGCCACAACATTGACTAGATAATTTTTTTTTTTTTGGTTCTTAAATCATCTCTGATATACTGAAGAGAGCCTGATAAGAATTCATTATTTTTATTCAGCTTTTCTCAGTCTGGCTCTTCTCAAGTGTTACATTCTATGGCTCGGGTAACTCCAATGAAGTTAAATATTTTGTTCACTTCCACTATTTCATCTTTACTGTCTAACTAATATTATAGCCAAACTACAACAACATCTATGCCTCTGATACCTCTCCACCATAATCATATAACTCATATAAAATGTGTTAAACATATTTTTAAAGTAAGGTTCTTTTATCTTCTCAAAATTATTCTTATCATGCACCTACAGTATTGCTTCAGTCTAGTGGCTCTCTTCATTTCTTACTCTGTGCCTTCTATCTCACCTGAGAAATTACCTCAGGTTTTTTTATGTTTTTCTGTCCTTGTTGAGAGTTACTCCAATATTTTCTGAATTATTTCTCCTTTTTGAAACCGTTCTCCCTCTTACAAAAAAAATAATTTAAGTTTCACTTGTGGTCAACTTTCTGATCTTTAAAGGGGGGCAATCTCCTTACTAGACCTTCCAACAGGCAGAATTCTCTTGAAATCTCAATTAATTTTTGTAGCAGTCTCATCCTCATACCTGGATTATTTTTAGGAGCTGAATGTAACCTTTATGGTGCCTCAGTACCGTAGACATTTTAACTCCAAAGACTTTCAGGATGAGTAGATGTTGAAAGCTTACCAATATTTGAAGAATGCCATTAAGCACTAGGTTGAATTTGTTTCTCTCCTGCATTCATTTAATTAGGAAAATAATCCATTAAGGAAAATCTTGATTAAAAGTTGTCTTATGCTCCTATTTGATTAAAATCCAGCACTGCAGTGAATCAATTGTTCAGTACTTTTGAGAAACCTATGTAAACTGCAGACAGAAGACTAATGGGCTTTTTTGTTCTTCATTCTTAATCACCATTTTTGTCCTCTGATTATAAAAATCTAATGAAAAACGATAAACATGCTGTTCCAATTTTCCAGCATTTTTCTTTTTCCAGGTGACATCCTTAGTAATTTTGAGAATTAATCTGATGTATTTTTTTATTTTAAGATACAATGCCAGGGTTTATTTGGGGAAAATAAGAATACTATATAACATTGGGGCCAATTCTATGTAGTGCTAACTGCCTCTACTAATTACTGAAGTCAAAGGGACTGGAGGACTTTGAGGATCTTGTAAGATTCAGCCTTTTGACCTCAGAGTCTCTTCTTAGTCAAAACTCTCATTGAGCAAAATGGTAGTAGCAGTCATTTTTGTCAGGGGCTTCAATTAATGTAATAAAGACTGCATTCAACCCTTCTTGTTACTCTACTATATTGGTAAGGTGTCTATTTGATAAATCTAAATTCAAATCTTTCATTTAAAAATCACTTTGAAAAACTAAATGACAACCGTGAAGCAGTAAGTAGAGATGAAGGACTGTGTAGCTCAGCACAGTACCTACAACCAGCCACCCACCTCCTGAATATCTTTTTTTAGCTTTAGAAGCACTAAACCTATACTATAGTTTAAGTTGTTTGACAAATTCAAAGTGTGAAATCCTGGCTCCACTGAAGTCAATGGCAAAATTCCTGTGATTCTGAACAATGCCAAAATTTCACCCCAAAGTGTTGTTAAGATAATGAGCTTGTTAAACTACTAGTTTTTTGCTCCCAGAAACCTGGGATTAAATTTGGTTTGTCTCTTATTTGGCAAAAAAATGGTAGTTTAAAGCAATTAGGAATCTTTGCTCAAGAGGAGTCCGCCAACACAGATAGCAACAGTGTTGTAGGTTGCAAAGCCAGGGCTGCATGGAAGAGCATATATAATGCACTCTTGAAACATGGCTGGTCCTGACTAATATCTCCAGGCTGCATCAGTCTATCAAAATTCTCCTCAAATGCAAATAAAAGTATGTTTTTTAACACAGGTGGTAGCTTTTGCTAAATTGAGTTGGTTACTATTAATCAATCCAAGAAATTTTAGCACTACAATTACACTGGTAAGATCAATTTTTGTTCACAGAAATGGTTTCTTACATCAAACATGGCTTATCTGTTGTTGCTATTTTGGCTTTCCTATGGGGCACTGCTAAAGAGAAGTTCCTACATTTCAAGACCTTTGCCTACTGAATTATTTTTTAAATGAAAAAAGAACCTGTACCTCCAGTGCATTACTAGCAATAAGTAATGTGAGCTATGGGAACATGGCCTTATTTTATTACAGTAAAAGCTGTGTTATCCGGCACTTTACCATCCAGAATGCTCCATTAACCAGCATCTGTCATAGACAGCATCTGTTGTTTATGACAGTGGATCAACGCGGCAAAAGTGAAACCGGAAGTCCCACTGTGGCACTTCCAGTTTTGCCGAGTCCCACTTGTTCCTCAAGGACCACGGCCTGGGGCAAAGCTGCGTGTGCAGGGCCCCCTCCCTGTCCCCCAGCACACTGATGCCAGGGAGTGAAAGCCCTGGTGCACTGGCAAAGTGCACTCCAACCCGCTGAAGATAAGCTCTCAGATAACCAGCATATTTGATTAAAAGGCACACTCCATTCCCCATGGATGCTGAATAACAGAGCTTTTATTGTATTTGAGAGACATGTGAAACATAGGAAAATTGACATAAACATGAGAAAAGAATAATAGGGACAAGTCAGTAGTTGATACAAAATTGTCATGGTTAACAGCAGACCCATAATATCTTCTTTATGAATCATACACTTTAGAAGTTACTTTAAAATATTCTAAGATGTGAAAGAGTAATTTCTTTAAAAAAAACTCTCATAAGGGGAGTTGCATAAGTACACTGTTGAATTGATATTACTTCCATTTTGTAATTAGCAACCAGAACACATGTTCACTGAATCTGAGAGAAACATGTTATATTATCTCAGGAAGAGAGGTGAGAGTATGATTGCATAAATAACATGTGCAGGTGAAGCTGAGGGCAGGACAAGCAAAGGAGTACTAAAATAACTTTGATGTAGGTATTTGTGATGAAAACAGAAAAAAGATTTTTTTTACAGAATCTTAAGCAGATCAGAAGCATATTTTTCTAATACAATATTATAACATCTGTATTGGCCATACAATTAAATAAACAAAAAAAACCAAACCTACAGATTGTTGCAGGAGAAAAGAAAAACTAAACAAAGAAGAAAGCTAAAGAAAATGTCAGTTGTAGAAGATCTCATTTTGGAAACCTACAATATGTTGATTGATAGGACTAGCATTTTTCAAGCTCTGTCACAGCTGAAGTATAAAGCTGTCATTGCACATGATAATGATGGATGCTCTGAAACATGCAAATAGCATGAAAAATCATTTCTCACATAATTTTGGAAAATGAGAAGAGTTCTGAATGGAGGGGAAAGGGGACGGTAGGTCAAGCTTAACATTCAGCCAAGAGGAATAGGAGGCTACCTTGCTACTGTTTGAGTTGTTAATTACTATGCAAGTGAAACAATGAGTTATGTGGGCCTTCTGCGAATTTTCCCACAGAAATTTTATTGTGACCAATGTGGGAGGGAGAAAGAAATGTAGTTTAAGAATTAAACACAATGGTATGCCTACCGTAACAAATCCTTAAAAAAGGAATAAAAACAGTGGTCATACTCACTTTTACAAAAGTGTTTCTTTAAGAATGTGCTGTGTATTTCAGAGGTGATATTTACAGTATACCATCAATATTGGGGGGGTGTTTCAGTTAATTAGCTATTTTTAATTAACACTAAGGTAGTGTATAGCAGTGCTTCTCAAACTATCTGATGTGGCAGACCGGCAATTTTTTTTCCAGTGGGCCAGAGACCGGTGCCCAGTTCAGCTGGTGGCAGCAACTACATGTAACAGCGCTACACAAATGCACGACGAGCTGTTTCTTTCTCTTTCCTCACCTTGCATGATGTGAAGTCACCTGGAGTGTTGGAACGTATGAACTGTGGTGCTGTGACATATCAATCGTATGCTTCTGAAAATATATTTCTTTCTTTCCTGGCAACTCGCTGCAGACCGGCGAATGGTGGCTTGTGGACCAGCACTGGTCTGCGGACCACCATTTTGAGAAGCACTGGTGTATAGTAAAATCCAATGCAAGTGTTAAGAATGTAAATTAGCACTATCCCCCATGCAGATCCAGCTCCAGAGGTGAACTACTGAACAATACCTAGGTATTTTGGGTGGGTTTTTTTCCCTTGAATTAGCAAAGATTATTCAAATTGCTTCTTTTTCTGGACGATTTTTTTTCTCCTTGTGTCTGTTTATGTGTGTACATCTATGCTTGTATGTATGTCTCTTGTTGGAGTCAGTGAGGGTTGGTTAATGGTCACAACAAAAAAGATGAGGCCTTCATGTTCTTTCTTTCCTTAATAGATTTAACGCAAAATTACACTATCTTTTAGGGTGTAACATTTTGATAGCTAAAATAACACACAATCCAGTCCATGAAGCTAAAATGAAACCTGGTCTAAATCAATTGCATCTTTCTGAACTGTCTTGTGTGAAATGTGACTTCCCACTCAGAGGGCCTCTGGCAAATGCAGGGGTTTCTATGACCACAGTGACTCTATTACAGTGGTTTCCAACCTTTGTAAGTAGGAGATACCCTTTGGCATTTAAAAGCAACCCAAGATCTACTGTGTGCTGCTGCCACCAGCCTCCCCAGCCCAGCAGATAAGTCCCATCTGGCCGGGGTCCCAGTCAATTTACCTCTGTGGCACTGTCCCTCACCACAGGGGGTCTCAATCTAGTCCCTGTCCCTTCCCTCCCCCACAAAGTGACCTGCTGGGCTAAGGCATGCACGCAGGCACTCTACCCCCCACCCCAGCCTTGGATCGACTCCAAGAGGCTCCAAAATCCACTGATTGGTGACCACTGCTCTATTAGTACCCTCTTATTCACTATATTAAATTTAAATCTCTTGCCTTTTCTGTGGCCTATATCTGGGACCTCCTGTTCTATTGAAACCTTCTTGTCTACTTTATTCCACCATTAAGCTTAGTTTGGTAGCTTTTTGGTATTTTGAGACCCACCTCCATATTTTACTGCTTTGTTCAGTCCTATGCCTAAGTCCTAAGGCACCAATTTCCAAATTCTCTGATCTTTGAAAAACTCTCAAAGAGGGATAAAGCTCTTTTATTAGGCCTTTTAACATTAGTACGTATCCTTTGAATATAATCTCTAACTCAACAATGTGCAAGAGAGATGAATAACCACTAAAGCCAAATAAACATAAAAAGCAGTGCCCGTTGTCTTATCAGCAGCTCTGTTAGGCTGTAAGCTCTTAGAAATAAAGAGCTTTTTGCTTCTGTTGTGCACATGGCTGAATACATTGTCACACTCTGCAAATTACAAATAATGAATAACTATGATGGACCTCAGTTCCTACTGCCTTACATCTTACGAAACCATGCAATCTTGTGCAATGGAGTATTAGCCTGCCTGTCTGGGTTGGAGTTGAGCCACCACATGCTCCATGCCCAGGGTCAGAACGGGGCTAAAGTCCGAGCCAGGACTGGGGGTAAATGGCAAGGGGAAGGGATGCAGGGTAGACAAATGGCACAGATGCAGGCACCAGTAAGCAAGGCAGC
>NC_081824.1:185248432-185323432 GCF_030867095.1 Alligator mississippiensis | reverse complement strand
ATGCACTTTTAAAAATTCTAGCTCTTTGAGGGCTTTGTTAGGTTAACCTAAGTCCCAGTGTGATTGATAAGGAGACAAGTGATGCAGTTTTGCTTATTTTCCCATTACATGCACATTACATACATGGTCTCATGTATATACTTAAAACAGTTTTTAATTACACAACACTAGGATTGCAGTAATACTTGTATATCTATGCAGTAAGGACTTCCAAAACATACGTCCCTGTCTTAGATCATGTATAATCCAAAAGAGAAATAAAAACAAAGGGAAAGTGTACAAGACAGGAGCAAAGTGGTCAAAACAGTACTACTTTATTAGGTGGGTGTTTAGCATTGTCTACATTTTCTAACTTGAGAGTATTTATAGATGTTAACAGATGACAGAAAACAGGGCTCAGTGGGGGAGATATTTTGGAAAGAATACAAGGAGGATAATATTGACCTTGGCAGACAAGGTTCTTTGGGTAAATGTGGTATCTTTTATTCGACCAACTAAATAGGTGGAAACATTGTTCTTTGCAAGCTTTTGGGTACAAACACCCTTCTTCAGGCACAGGGAGAATTTGTCGGTACTTTGAGGAGAGCACACAAAGCAACAACAAACAGGTGAAAAGACAAGGCCAAGTACCATCGTCAGTGCTCCCCTCACTTCTCTAACTATGCTGGAGTTGGAGAATGTCACCTGTCTCTGGCTAAGAGCAAATAGTAGCTTTATCTGCCATTTCAAATACAAGACTGTGGATAGGATCTTGAGTGCCCTCAACTCTCACTAAAGTCAATGGGAGCTAGGGGTATTCAGCACTTCCTGGGGTCAGGCCATGTATCACTTAAAAATAACTCACCAACATAAAACATCATTAAAGGAACTAATGCTCATTAACTAGCAATAGACCACCAAGAAAGGATCAATAGTCGTCTCTGAAATCATCCTACCTATTACAGTATATGCACACTCCACTTAATGACAGTGAAGGATAGTGACACTGAATGATAGGTCACTGATGACAGTGAATGGGAATGACTGCTTCCTAATTAATCAGGACTGTATTAGCAAAAAATTCCACTTAACAGAGATGCATTTGAGTGTGTAACTAGGTGAGCAGACATAATGGTATTCTAATCCCCAGTCCCATAAAAGAGAAGTTGTAGTTAAAGAACAGATGCAGTGAACATCATTTTTATTCTTGTACCTTTATTCAGTACAGTACACTTTTTCTCAGTTTCCCAGTCTTTTTTATATATTTTAGTTTAATCAGGTAGGCTGAAAGGAATTTATCTTGTTACACTTGTATATTATTCTTTCTAAACTAGCTGGCTCACTTAGGAATCTATCATGTAGGCCCTATTCAGGAAAACTGGAGTTTGGGCTTGCCAAAGAAGCTGGTTTGTAGGACTTTGTTCTACTGTCTGTATAAAGTTCCCGTTGTCTACAATGAGTCTAACTCACTGACTACAACTGCAAAATTTGCCTCAGTCTGTCTGGGCTATTTCACAGATCAAGCTGTAGATTCTCTTTTCTGCAGGATCTGCCTCTTTGCAACAAGGAATTTCAATCTGCAATAAAGAAATACTTTTATGTCAATTTTCTGAAAAAAACAAAAATTCCTACATCCAAAGTTTTATCTACATTTCTCCAATGCCCAACTAGCCTCCAGTGTGACTGAATTTTTTATAATCTCTATAAACCTGAACCTCAAAGACTTCAAATGCTTTATGCAGCTCTCTCTTTTTTAATTTACGATAAGTCAGTAATGTGCCATCTGGATGTTTCACTGCCATTGGAAAGCATGTCCAGCCCACAATGGAAGCAAGTCAGCCCAAAAGGAGAAAAAAAGGATAGAGAAAGGGGAGAATCTGGCTTCATAAAACAAGTGGCATGAATTCACACAGCTAAAACTGTGCTTCAAAAAATCAGCTTTAACTAGCATGATCGGCACGTGTGCTGCAGATAACCTAAGGTTTCAACCTAAGGACATTAGCAACATTACAGGGCAGTTCTTAGACAAGGACAAACTGTTCTTGAGCGATGTATCCAGGCTATCAGACAAAAAGTTCAAAAAGCTAGAAGCATAACAGACTTCTTGTTTCACCTCTTTTAATTTTCCCCAAACAAACAAATTTATTTTGGCTAGTTCAAATAAATTCCTTCCTCACAATAAGTCTGAGTTCCCTCATGAGAAGCCCAAAGGTTCATAACAGGCAGCTTAGGTTGATTTGTTATCTCCACTCAGGTTATCAAAGGTGCATTGCTTAAACAAAAATAAATTCAAGAAATCTATTTCACAAAAGCTATCCTAACTTCTAAAAAACAAAGCTAAGAATAAAGAAATGCAAATCAAGATTGAATCACCAAGTTAGATTTAGTATTGGACCGGAATTAAATCATGAGTTAAATCATCAAACTGATAGAACAATAATCAATTCTAATGCACTCTAAAGAGGATTCTAAGATGATCGATTGGTTATACATTTTATGAAGTCTGTAACTCAGAACTGGTTAAATATTTTAATATTTGAGTCTTTAGGTTAAATATTTTAATATTTGAGTCTTAAAAGTCTAAGATAACTTTTTATCTATTATCTGAATCACAATTTCAGAGGCAATTATTAAGTTTCATTCTTAGAATTCTGTTCTTGTGTAGTCTTATAATGTCTTCCCTATCCAGTACCAACAGCATTTAACATGGAATACAATCACTCTAGTTAAGCAAAAGTTTTAAAAATCTCCTTTACTAAAAATTACAGATGACCATTCCAAATATCATAAGACTTTACACATAGAGCAAAAATACTTACTCTGATGAATAGTTTTAAGAAACAATATTTAGGGACTGCTCAGATCTAGGAAACTTAGGCCTCCACTACATGTGCAGGTAAAGGCACGGTTGGATCTGATATGTGACCCACACAATTGCACCTCCTACCATGCCATACATGCGTGATAGGAGATGCATCTTATTCCTGGTGTAGGGGGAGCCTGATCCTGGGTTCCCCCTGCATCAGCAAGAAGCAGGTAGTCCCCTTTGCTGAGGGGCTTCCCAGCCATGGGGGCTACACACAGCCAGAATGGAGAGACCCACAAGTGATATCAATTATGGGACTCTCAGTCCTGGCTGTGCGAGAGATGCAGCTAGGACCGGGAGCCCTATCAGTTGCAGGGTCTCTCTGTCCCTGCAGTGTATAAGACACATCTGGGACCAAGAACCCATCAGGTATGAGAACTCTTCATCCTGGCTGGGCATGTGGCATAGCCTTGGGGATCATGGCAGCCATGATCTCCAGGGCTCAGGGGTTTCATGATGGACACGATGCACTCCTGCAGATGGGAGCCCCGTCAGCTGACAGGACTCCCAGCTGCAGGGGAGACCCTGCTGCGCGTGTAAATTTAACCTTGACAGCAACCAGCTATAAAGGTAGTACACATTTCCAAGGTCTAACTTCATAGCTGGTTGGAGCTTTTTATCGTGTGATAGCTATTTTGCATGTGTAGCTGGTCTTAATTGCGCAATTAAACAGTTACATGCAATACCTGTAACATGTACTTTCCAGAACTTTTTCCATATGGACTTTATACCTCCTCATATATACCTTCATCCAAAATGATCATATTTTCCCTCAGGTGGCTGGCTGGTGCAAAAGGCTCCTTATTCAGACCCTTGATTCCTCTGGGTTGTGAACTTCACTTAATTAGAGCATCTCCCACTGAGGCCTCCAGATAATTCATGTAGAAGATCTACCTTGCAATCATATTACTCAGTCCACTCATATTAAAATTAAGTCTTCCTTAGCTTGCATCAATTTTAGAAATGTCCCATTAAAATCAGCAAATTTGAGTGTTTAAGGGCAAAAGACTACTTTGCCTACTATTGACAAATTTGCATAAGTCCCAGGTAAAAGCTATTCTGCCTCCCAAAAGTTTCAGTGGCACTTAGTGAGGATAGCCTAGAACACTCCTCTTTAATTTTCTGGGCAAATGTTCTAGCCACTGGGCTACTGACAAAAGATGAGCACTGTCACCACCTGCCTGAAGAGCTGCTATGCATTATACCTAAGTCAATGCTGCTGTTAGGTCTTCTAATTCAGGTAGGTCCATCCCCTTTGAATAGACTGTATCCTGACATAAAATACAGCGTTCTCCTGGTGCTCTGCATTAAGACCATTCTCTGAGGAGGAATGGGAATTCATACATACCTCCTCACCTAGCATTTTCTACTGCTATGTTTTGGGTTTCCCTGCTCACTTTTAGGAGGCACTAGCTCTCTTAGTATACTGCATATGAAGCCTAGGCATTTAAAGCTGTTGACTGGAGACAAGGCACCTAAATTTTAGGTTCTGCAACACCTGAATAGAAGGGTGTACAAAGACAATTTGAATCTGGCACTAAATGATTTTAGAGCAGAAATCCCATTGATTTCCAATGGGATTTATACTCTTAAGTCACTAAAGCCTTGCCTACATCGAAAAATTGTTTGGGAGAATTGTATAGGTCCCTCTTTAGTTATAACAGTATATTTCCCCACATGGACACTTATTCTGGAAAAGAATGCCTTTCTCTAAGTTAGCTTTTACTACTTGCAGGATAAAAGTCAATCCTTAGAAAGTGGTTGTGGTTACAAGTGGGTTACTAATACCTAAGATGTCTGAGTTTATTTCTTGGTTGTAACCTGTTTCCTTTATTTCCTTGTTTCTCTGTATCTTTGATCTGTACTGTAAAAAGTATAGGTAATAATATTTGACTGTTTACCAGAATTGTGAAGATTATTTTTAATATATTTGAGGCACTCTCAGACATTATGGTGATATATACTAGGGGTGTGCGAAACAGGCCATATCCAATTCAGATTCAGCCCAAATCGGGGGACAGTGATTCAATTAATTGATTCAGATCACTGTCCCGATTCGATTCGATCAAATCCAAATCTGCAGATTCAATGCTGATTCAAAGAATCAGTGATTCAGCCATAGCCACAGCTTTAAATGTTTTTTCTACATACCTTGAGGTACCAGGCATGGCTCGTGAACACTGCTATGGTGGGGCAGATGGAGCATCCTACAGGAGCATGGGGGGCCCCCCACATGCTTGGCAGTGGACCTGGAAGTCCCTAGCATGCTCAGCAACAGACCTGGAAGTGGAACAGAAGCACTTCCAGTCCACTTCTGGATTCACTGACGAGCATGCGGGGGACCCCTCACATCCTCCCTGGCTCAGCGATGGGCCATTGGGGGACCCCAGTTGCCCCCCCCCAGGCCCAGGAGGCACCAGTTGCTGAGCTGGGGGATGGGGGGGGGGTCCTGTGCACATTTGGCAGCAGACTGGAAGTGGACTGGAAGTGCTTCTGGTCCACTTCCAGGTCTGCAGCTGAACCAGCTGAGGGCCACCCCATGCTCCCATGGGATACTCTATCCACCCCTCCTTCTCAGCATTCACGAGCCACCTGGACCTTGATGTATGTAGAAAAAACATTTAAAGCTGTGTTTATGCCTGAATCATCGAATCTCTCCAAATTGATTTGGAGGGTTCGGATTCGATCTGGAGAGATTAAAGGGTCTCCTGATTCAATTTGGATTTGGAGATTTGGCCGCTGAATCAGGCCAAATTTCCACCAAATTGAATCAGCAACTGAAGCTTTGCATAGCCCTAATAAACACTATAGAAAAGCTCAAAACCTAATTCTGTTGATGCATAACTATGCAACATTTACATTGCTATCTCTTGTTTGCTCATAGCTTCATGAGTTTCAAGAGTTTCATGATGGAGATAACTAGGAATCTTTTTTTCCAAAATTTGTAAAAATTAAAAAATTCCCAAGCCCTTTTTCAGGCCCATTCTCTTTGATTAGGTACTTCTTAACTGCATGGCAGTTCTTAGAAATGGATCTTCAAACTCTTTTCTACTGTACAATATCAGATTCAGTATTTTATATCCTCAAAACTTTGTTCACTTCAAAGGTAGAACCAAATTGCCAAACCTGGATTCATATCAGAACTTTCTCCACAACTAGCAGTGGTTGGGTCTGTTAGTACAGGCCTGTATCTATAAGAATTTAAACTAATGAACACTCAGAATAGCCCCAAGAGTTTGGTAAGTGTTACTCATCATTACGGAATTATCATTTGCCACCTTCTTAAAAATAGCAAACTACCTTTTCCTAACCTAAATAGGTTAGGAATTACCCATAGTAATTATATGGTAACAGTTGGAAAATGTAAACTTTTTAATGAGTTCTACTCTGAGTACTTTTTTCTCCATTTTACAGATGATTTCCTTTGTTTTTCAAACAAGGAAAGGAACACATGAAGAGACAGTGGGTGCATCTACATGCATGTTGTTATGGTGCATTAAGTTTAGTACTTGTATATCCAAATACTAAATCAATACGCAGTAACTGGCGCTACTACACAGTAGTATCGGTACATGGATTTTTACAGATGCTAACTGTGCAGTAGCCTAACACTACTGCACAGTGATGTATTAACACAGGTTTTGCCTGGCCCATTACTTTGCAGTGTTATTAGGCTACTGTGCAGTTAGCATCTTGTGTAGATGCACCCAGTGAAAGAGAAAGTATTACCAGTTCCCTGTTCCATTTCCATTAGTCTCTTCCACACCTGAAATGCCTGTACATTCAATAAGCAATGATACTCCTTTATAATATTATAGAACCACCTGCCAGACTCTTTCATCCATCTTTGTGGATTTTTTTATTACTTTCATTTAATTGTGTGGTTTCCTGGTCTTTGGAAAGATAGTTCAAGACCTACAGAGTACCATCCCTAAGGAGATAACAGTACAAGTAAAGTTCAAGTAGCCCATCATTGATTGCTTGTATTTCATGCTAAGCTCCTTCATCTGTAATGCACTTTCTACAATAGCTGATAGATTTTTTCCAGTTTTCCTCTGGGAATTCTAACCTCCATTGCTAAGAAATCCATTTTTTAAAAGGTCTTTTTCTTTTTTCTTCATTGAAAGCACCCCAGTTCTTGAACCAGTTTTGAAAACGTTGAGAAATTCTTTATAATCCACCACCCTAGCTAGTACTGTAAAAAGGAAACCTTGTAAGCAATGGAACATATGTGGTTGGCCTATGTGGCTGGTCCTTGACTAGAGAGTTGCAAGAATTTGCTAAATTGCATTGGTAAGATGTTGTTTTACTTAAACCTTAGTCAAAGTTTTCTTTATAAATTGTTAACAGTCTAACTGTAGAATTTAACATGTAGACTGTGATTTGAGAAAGCGCCTGTATTCACAAAAGCATTTAATCATGCATTGAACTTTGAGAAAATGATTGGTTCATTGGTTTCAATGGGACGTCAGGACCTTTAACAACAAGCTTTTATGTTTTTCTGAGCAGGGAGGGACTTGAACATGTTTTTTTTTCCTGAATCAGGGCCTTAGTGATTAATGTTTCTTGAGCATTATGTAGGATCAACTTGACACAGTTTTATATTCTGTAAGCTAATATATACTATCACAGAGTATGAAATTGTTAATGTCACATATCTGGATATTTCTTAATTGACATTTTGGGTAATAGTGTGAAATGCTTACATTTTTCAAGGTAAGGTCTGCATCACCTGTGGATAATTGCCTGAACTAATATAATTGTTTAGCTTTGGATAAATGTGTTATGATCCTTATCTTGTCATATTTCCTTCTAAGTTTATTCTTATTTTTAAGTGACTTGTCTAAATTTTTGTTAAGCTGTTTAATTGCCAGGGTAGCTTATTCTCTGTTTAAAATGAATTTTACAAACCTTAAAAAGGGAGGGCATTTGAGTAGCCCTGACTTTTATTATTTGGATTTCAATACCCAGGCAGTCCCTTAATATATGGCATGGAACAAACATATAACAAAAAGATGGCTCCCGCTTCCAAAGAGTTTACAATGTATGCAATCTTGAATCATGCCAGATTCATTTTGCTTAAGCTACTTTCCCTTTTGTATTCTAGGACAGTTTTCATCTTCATTTTTCAAAGTGAAAACAGTTACACATACTTCTTCATTTGTTCAGTTGTCCCTTTTGCAATTTGCCTTTGTAGTAGGTTCTGCTGAAAATTGCTGTGTAAATATTAGCAGCCTATTTAGATAACTAAATAGTATTAGCTCATTATAAATATGATTTTCTAAATAGCACTTATACAAAGTATAGAGGGAAAGTACCACTTGGAAGAGATATTGCTTTTGTCTCTGACATGTTGTGCCTATGTCTGTCCTGGAACAGAAATATCCCAGGATTAGTGTATATCCACATCACTCTTCTAATGAGGGTTTATTAAGCAGCTGAGTGCCATTTTTCTGCCTTGCCATTGATTCAAAGATGCAATCCTGGGATAACCATTCAGATGCACTTTGCTATGCTATGGGATAAACTGTTAGCACTTCTTATCCTGTGAATCTCTTTAGGATTTATCCTGGGACAATGGACATGGTTATCTGAATGATTGCACACTTTCCCAGGGTAAAATAGTTTATCTCGGGACAAATGCAATGTCTGTTTGAAGCCATAGTGAATCAGGCAAATGTGGAGGTAAACCAGTTAATATAATACAAAAATGGAACCCAATCACCACTCAATTCCATTTAATCCATTGTTCCAGACCTATAACCTTTTTCCTTCAGCCAAAGAGAATGCAAATCCTTTACTGTATGCTTTCCATACAAATCCTGACTTTTTTGCATTGCACTTTAAATAATGACTTGCAAAGAAAGTGAATATAGTTTGTGTTAAGGTCTATGAGTATGCTATTTCAAGGTCATAAAAGATTCCTGTTCATCATCTTGCAGCAATTTTTTTTAAAACAGGAGCCCAAGGATAGATTCCTAAACCCATACCTAAGCCTATACAAGTGGTCAGATATTTAGAAGTTACCCAGAAGTTACCAATGGCCTACTTGGACCAGTGATATGTTCCATATTTGTGCTACCTTACCAATTTCTTTGTATAGAAATTCACTGGAGTCAAAGGAGCTACATCAGTTTACATCAGGTGTGGATGTAGCCCATAATTCTCCTCCAGGAAAAGAACTCAAGTACTCAAAGATACTTTGTTCTATTTGCATCATTTTAGTCAGTCTTTTATTTTCGTGAACAATACTGTACCAAAGATCACATTCCAAGTACTGAGAAAAGCATAAAAATTGAAAGATTTTGGAAGGAAATCTATTTTCCTTTGTGTGTCTTGGGCCCCTGACACACATTCATTTAATAGCATGATGGGATCTGATCCCTGATTCCAGCTACCAGCTTCCTGCTATGTCACACATGAGATTAGATAAGGGATCAGTTCCCAATAGCACCATTACCACTTGTCAGTGTAGGAAGAGCCCAGGATCATGGTCCAGGGAGCCCCTGACACCAGCAAGTTGAAAGCCAGATGCTCACTGAAAATCAAGTGATCTGAGGTCTTGAACAAGCATGGGTGTTGTCCAGGGCCAATTGTTTGTCCCAGTCCTAGGACTGCACAGGAGCCTAGAATTATCTCCGGTTTGTTGCTGCCCTCCCACATTTGATATAATGTACAATGGAAATCAACCACAAAAATATTCCACATCTTTTGTGGAATATTTTTTGTGGCTGCTTTCCTGTTTTCTCATACTATTAATACCTTGAATGTATGGTAGGGTTATTATTCATGGTGCAATTAACAAGGTAATCTCACATCCTGTGTCTGCCAGGTGCCTAAATGGCACCTTTTGAGCCATGTAAGTAATATTTTTGGTACTTGCATGTGGCTCAATGAGCTTGCTGCTGCCTAGGAAGGGTACAGGCCTTGGGTTCTAACCTAGATGTTTGCTTCCTCCTGCTCTCAGTCCTCCATCCAAGGAATATTAAATGCCAGGTGTAATCTTCTTCAAAAGGAGTGCTGGAGAGAGAATAGGATAATGCTCAGCCTGTGGCCCGGTAGCTAGAGTTCTGTTCTAAGAAATCAGAGAGATGCAGAGTCCACTCTTATCTGGGGGAGGGTGGGGAGGCTTAGAACCAAGTCTCTAGCTTTCTTGGGGAGTGCTTTAGCCACGCTGGAGGGTCCTTCTCCAACTCACCCTCACCATTTTCCTGGTACAGGTACACTCAAGTACACATCCACATAGTAACGTATGTTCCTGGCCAATGCATAGCCCCTTGTGTTAGCTCAGTTTACACATGCATGCTTAGGTATCCATAGCATGAAGCCAGGGGGGAAAAAAAAACAAAGTAGATGGCTAGAAATCTACCGTTTAGATACACAAAGGGAAATAGACTTCCCCATTTTCTGCCCTGCTCTATACAGAATTGGGGGTGGGGAGGGGAGAGAAACAAATAAACAAATAAAAAACCCAGCCCTACATATCCATTAATTTTGCTGTGTCATTTATCATATGGTTATTCATGTAATCAGATAGTATCTGGCATATTTCCCAGTTAATTAATCTCTTTTCTTTTTATTTTGTGCTCGACTGCAGGCTTACACTTTTTTTAAGTCCCTAATATGAGTCTAGGTTGTTTAGGAAAGGATTGTTTATTTAGTGTTTTGAAAGATCCTAGCTGTTAGCAATGCAGCTTCCACAATTATGGTGCCACCAGTATTAAATGATGATGATAATGATGTTTTATTGTCATCTTCTCTTCAGTATGTTGTTCTGCCTGTTCCTATGGCCTGATGTTCCTTAGCTGTCATAACAAATGAGGCAATATATGAAGTTTGAGTTTCTTGAAGAATATGAAGAACGTAATATTGAGCATCTCCCTGCCTAATGCAGCCTCAGTGCATGAATTAGTAAAGCTCAGAGATTTTGTTTACACACCTGAAATCCACAAGGATGGCAATTTCCAGTGCGACATTCTACCTGAAATGTTCAAGGACATGCAATTGACATAGTGGGCCTCCAACTGCAAGATAGACAGCTCCAGGCCACAAAGCCGCTGTATAAAACTGTCTACATCTCCCTAAATTAGAACTGACAACGAGCCCTGGTTTTATAATGCTGAGTTCTCAACTTCTGGACACCAAAACCTATCCAGAAAAGGAAACAGAGCACATTAGATATTTTGCTTTTGGGCATTATTTCTTCTTTTTTTTAAATCCAACATCTGATTTATTAACTTTTTTTTAGCCCTTTTCCTTTGTTAGAAAAATCTTTCAAAGTTAAACATTTTACTCCAAACATGGGTAATTTACTTGAAGATGAATTTTCCACGAGAACCTGAGCATCGCACAACATATGAGCTTAAGATATATTTTTAAAGTTTAATAATAATGTGGTATTTTTAAAGTTTAATAGTAAACCATTCCATTAAAAGGAAATTGAAGTTGATATGGCAAAGAAGGGGATAAGAAAGAAGGGCTTGTTTGTCCTTGCAGAGTGCCACTGACATGAGCATCACCCTGAACAAGTACTTAGGACCAAAGTATCAAAAATAATGGCTAATTTCAGTTAACAATATGAGATCCCTTTCAAAGCAGTAATTTCAAGGTGCTGAGTAGCCATGATTCCAACGCGAGATGCTAGTGTTCCATACTTAGGTCTGAGAACAAATCTCTAATTAATGGTCTTATAATATTTTACATGCAACTTTTTCACTTAAGCCATGGCAAAGTAACCTATTGCTTCATACATCTAGTTTGAGTGTTTTGCGATTGCTTTTACTTCAACTATAATCAGTTGGGGTGGGCTAAGCCTGGAACTGGTCTCCTCAGTTTCTCAGTCCCACACCAAGGCTCATGAAAGTTGTTGTTTTAGATAAAAGGGAATGAAGATCAAACTACTCCTGGATTTGGATTTGCAGAAGCAAATCACATTTTTTTTAAATCAAAATGCTGACTCTTTTTTCATAATAATAAATACTAGTAAAAACATCTAGTTTAGATAATCATGGTTATGGTACTTAGCATCCATGGGGATAAATATATCTATTTATGAATCTCCAGTCACATTAGAAAAGATATTTTCTATTTTATTATTGTTAAACTGCTGTTAAAGGTTAAATTGGAGAAGCTACTATTCTTTTAATGAAGGCTGTTTACTGTTGTGGTTTCTTAAAGCTCGGGTGATGACAGACTTGTCACAGCTATTTTAGCTCTTAAATATGCCTTGATTTGAATGTACCACTGTTTAAAAATGTGCCAAATACTCTGGGTAAAACTACCGCATTATTCTGCATCCTGCAACATGTTTTGTTAGAAAATCCCACAGTAGTATCTAAAATAGAGTAAATCATCAGTTTTTAATCTGGCAGGAAGTAGATAGTGGCCCATTAAACTTTCGTAATTAAATTTCCCCTGTACTCCCCCATAGAACCATTATCTGAGTTTTCTAATTAACACAAGAGGAGGGAGTCAATTCAGAGTGATGGGATCTATAGCCATCCCCTTTCATTTTAATGACCTTTAATAAACTTTTATTACTATTGATATTGATAATTATAATACACCCCTTAATCTGCAATGTGATTCTAAGGACCTTTATGAAAATTGAAAAATTCACCCTTAAAGTTAGAACAGAGAAAACGATTATGTTCTCCCAGAGCCTCAGAATTTGGAGCTAATGATATTTCCCTTTGCATTTCTGCCAATGGGTTATAGTTTGGTCCTGCTCTGCTACAGCTTGCAATCTTGCAGCAGAACCTCCCCCAAACAGACTGACAACAGTGCTGAATCGTAAGGTGGTTTTGTGACAAATAACAGCTAGGCGTTATGTGGAGTTAACTAAACTTATTTCACTTTCAACCCTATAGAGGTCAGATACTTAAGAGAAGGACTAACCACTCTGACACCTAGTTCTTTCCCCAATTTTTCAAGTGTTTCTTACACTAACACAACATTTTTACATGGAGCTTTCCTAGATGAGTCAGAAACTTCTAACATTACATTAGCCTCACTACATATCTCAACCATCTTCTTTCATGTAAGCAATTATGCTCCCATCACTTTTAAAGGGGCATGTATTTCTTTGCTTAAATGTGACAGAAGATTCGGAGTGCTTCAGGCTGTACTTTCTTCTCCCGTATGTACAATATAAGTGAAGGCATTCTATCTGCCAAAATGGGGGGCACCTCTAAAAATGAAAAATTCTGTACTCTTTCACACCCTTCTTGACCTCATTGTAGTTGCACTGGATATAGGCAGACATTTGATCCCTGTTGCCAGTTATACAAGGGGACAATGGTAAGGCAGTGAACATGTCAAAAAAGCCGTAATAGTTAAAGACTGTATGAAAAGGGGTTGCCCTGATAAGTGTAGCCCAGGTAACTCAGGTATATACTCTCCTTCTCCAATTGAAGGGGATTGTTAGCTGGCAGGTGTGCTGGGGGGGGGAACTGCAGACCACTCAGTTTCCCTCCATCCCTATAGAACCAGGCCAGGACAGTCAGGGGGCTTAACTCGACACAGATTTATTTACATTGACTTATTACAAGGGAAAGGAACATGGATATAAACATATCTACAATATATATATTTATAAGATATCTAAACAAGTAACATAAACAATACCCTCTGGGTAAATGACATAAAACCTTATACCAGTGCTCCAGCTACAGGTAAGTCACAGGTAAGTATCTGATCTGAAACAGATACACCCCAAAGATAAACTTAATCCCAAGGGGAAACCCCAATGCCCTTGGGCTTTTCCCAAGCCCCACAAGGAAGCTGGTAACTTTAGGGGGGCCCTTCCAGTGGGACATCCACTTTCAGGAGTCCTTATTTAACCAGTGGGGACTCCCCTCCTCTGTGGGAATCCTCTTTTTCCTGCAACTCACCACTCCCAGGCCTGGAAGGTGGCCCTCATCCCCTGTGCCAAGCTGCTCTCTCACCTGCAGTGGGCTTCAGGTCACTGTCCCCTGGAACAGAGCTCCACTATGCAGGGATTCTGGGCCCTCTGGCTCAGCCCTGTCTGCTGGCTCAGTAGCCTGAGCACCGTCTGGCTCTCTGGACTCAACCTTTTGCTATGGGTCGGAGGCCTGGGCTGCCTCATCTAGCACCAGGCTTGTTCCGCTCCCGGACCCTCCATGTAGCGCCTCCTGCACCGAGCTCCCAGCCTTGTTCCAGGGGTTGAGGACCTGAGCCACCCAAGTGCTCCAAAGGTCCTGCTCTGTGCACCACACACCAGAGGTTGCAGACCCGAGCTGCCTCACGCAGCTCCCAGGGTCAGGACATCATGTGCCGTGCTACGCACTGAGAGCCTAGCTGCTGGAGCTGTCCACCGTTCCCCACTGATGGAAGTCTTCAGGGGCACTTCTAGACAACTGTGTCACCCTGCTGAGCAGCTCTCCTCAGCTTTTCTAAGCCCTGCTCTTCTCTCTTCTCTGTCCCGGATGTGTTCCCTCATGCTGGGCATGCAGCTCCTTTTATAGGCTCCAGGGCTCCGCCTATGACTTTTTTAAAGTCAATCAGAATGGTCACATCCTGCAGGTTACACATATGTTTAAGACCTGCCTTCCTCCTATTAATTATACTGGAAATTTCTGGTGTGAACTGGAGGTGAAATATGTCATTTCTTAGAAAAAGCTGCAGGAAAGTATTCATCATTCCTCAGGTAGAGTGAGGTTTGAGTGGCTGCCTCAAAATCCATAAGAAAATCTATACTACTTCTCAGCTTCCCTGCCACATCCATCCCAATAGCCTCCTTTACACCCTCTGGGACACAGAGTAGGAATCCATGCTAAAAGGGTATTTGTTAAATCCCACATAGAATTTGCAACAGACATCCCACAGGGTTGTCAGGGAATTATGTGATATAGCCCATTTCGATTCCTGTTGGTGGGGTTGAAATGTACCCTATCTTCTTGGTACTCCTAAACCAATAGACTTGAATATCATGACTTCCAGTTAGTGGTCAAAACCAGAACATGACAATTGGACATGTTTAAAGGTTGGACAAGTTTAAAGGTTGGATTTGAATTTGATTCTGAATCTTAGCTTCCCAACTTCATACCCTCCCCATTGACTACTGATATCAATGTGACCCCCTTTTATTACGGATTATGAACCTCAAAAATAGCTTTTTTAAAGAAACAGTATGTGTTAAATATGCAAGTACAGACAGTTTAAAACAGAAGTGACTAAAATACAGTGTGTGGATTAGATTCAGCCTGCAGAGCTGGCCCGAGGGACTTCCCACATGTCTGGAAATTTGGTAGCTTGATGAGCAATGGCAGCATTTATTGCTAGAGCTGCAGCAAGTAATGCTGCCACAGTGGCCATGTCCAGATCTGCGGGGTGTGCGCCTGCAGTGGCACAAATAGTAGTGGCACAAATTTGTTGTGAGACACTGTTTCCTACTTTGGGCAAAATGCCTTTGCCCAGCTCCTCCTGGCTTCTGGCATACTGAGGCACAAATGGAGGAGTGGGGATGTTCTGGTCAGCACCCAGAGCATCTTCCAGGAGGACCAAGCCTTCATTTGTTCTGGTGCACACTATTCTGGTATGCGTTCCATAGCTTCTTTTTTCCAGGATTATTTTTTTTGCTACCAAGAAATCCGGGTAGCAAATTTTTCTCTTGTGCTGAAAATTTGAAGCACGAGGCACATTTTAATTTTCCACGCTTTCAGTTTGTGGTGCCACAAACTGCATGTGCCTGCATGTGGGGATGCAGCTCATTTGTCCTGCCAGCATTTCTCCTGTCAAAATTTCTGAATCACTGGGGAGTCTCTGAAAGCCAGATCTGAAGCACAGAGCCTTGGCATCCGGCCTCCAGGGTTACTCACTGGGCTGGAAATTTGGTGGCAGGAACCATAGCAATTAATACTGACTCTGACAAATTCCAGCCCCATGAGCCAGATGCAGCTCTATGCTCCAGATTCAGCCCATGGACTAGCCCTACACTCCAGATCTGATCTATGGATTGGCCCTGTACCTCTCACCTGGTCCTCAGGGCTACATGAGCTGGTTACCACTGGTTTAGAATAACTCAAAAACATGCTAGAAGACTTTTGTGAAATTACATTAATTATAAACAGGCTAGAAAAATTAATATATCTTTCTTCAAAATGTAAAGTGAAAACTTTTCTCCAATATTCTTAATCAAAGCACAAGCCAAGCAAAATTTCTTTTTTTTTTTTACATCATGCTTCCCTTTTCACTCTATTAATAGACAAGAGTCATTGGCTGTTAACTGCAAGAAGCTTACATTTTTATATTAATATAATGGTAAAATATTATATTAGTGCATTTGCTGTAAGAGTATCAGCAGAAATCTTTAATTAATAACAACATTCATTCATACCTGGTGGGAACCTGAATTTAGATTACACAAAAATCAGCCATTAAATTGAAATAGTGAGCTTATTAAGGAACAAAGCTTTATATCTGTTGCCTGAATGTACTGATGTTCATACTTAGAGAGAGTTCCTAAACATAGTAAATATAAAAAGCAATCTCTGCATGGTTGTTACATTCTAGTATCTTTACATCTTTTACTTGATATTTTTCATTGGTTGTTGTGTTCTCCTCAACAGTATAGTTAGGCAATCTAAGTTGATTGCTGGGGTACATGAACCCATAAGTGGGAGGTTTCAACTAAACTAAAGAGAAGGGGACTATTTTCTTGAACAAGATAATAAAATATTTAGCGGTCTTGTTAACGTGTGTTAAAGCAATAGTTGGTAAATTTTGCCAGGCACAGCATATATACACACAAAAAAGTACACAGCCAACAGTATGACTGCAGGAAAGAAACCAGCTATCTGGATTCTGCCTCCTAAAAAATAAACAAGCAAAAAAGCATAGAGGTCTCCTATGACTTAAATACTGAAGGGTATAACAAGGCATGCTCAAAATGGCTTAAGCAGATATATCTATTTATATTTCATTGTGCCCACATATATGTATTGCATTCATACAGGGCACATGTACATGTGCTATTAATTTGAAGTAGGCTTACTGTGCAGTAAAAATATTGCACAGTAAGCCTACCAGAGAGCACATCAACATGTGCTCCCTCTAGGAAACAGATTTGTTCCCAACCTGCTCTGCTCTTCTGTATCAACCAGGAGTAGCTCTAGGCTCACCCTGGGTGCTATCCTGGGGGTTGGCAGGGAGCACAGGGCAAGTTCCCATGTACATTGGGAGATGTCCTGGTGTACACAGGATGGGAGAGCTGCTGCTGCAGAGCTCTCCCACCTTGTGTACATGGGAACAAGCCCTATGTCCAGCAGGGCTTCCCCACACAGCCTCTGGGCTGGCCAGGACCTGTCCCAGTTTGGGGCAGGTCTGAGCCAGCTCTGGGCTGCACAGAGACTGCTCTGCACAGTTTGAGGCTGGTGGGGACCTGTCCCTGTCTGGGGCTGGGTGTGACAGGGGACCATCCCATCATTGGCCCGCCCACACATCAAGGCCCATCCCATCATTGGCCCACCCTGTGTAGGGTAGTCCACCCAACTGACTCACCTGCCATGCTTTTGTTGGAATTAAATAGTTGTTTGTAGGTGGGAGGCTGCCCATTTATTGCCCTGATGCCAACGGTGTAATACATGACTTCGAACCATCCCTACACCATGTCCCATGCCTTGCAGATGGCATCACATACTGGCGACAATTCTCTTGGCCCCTTACCGGGCTAAACTCAGTCCCGTGCTGAGCCTCTCTCATACTGCCCCTAGCAGGGCCACACTCACTCTGCCCATTTTTTTGGGCCACTGTCACACTGCTCCTTGCTGGGCTTCAGTCACACTGCCCTACTCTGTAAGGTCCTTTCAGGCTCCTTTGGCCCTACTCCATACAGCCCTTCAGGCTTCCTCTCCCTCACTTTTGGTCTTGGTCCCTTGCAGACCTTCAGGCCACCCAATTCAGGCCCTACTCTGTGACAGGGAGTCAGGCCTCCTGACCCATACTCTGAATTGACTCTGGCCCCTGGACCTCTCTGGCCTCAAGAAGCCCAAACTCAGCTGTCGCAGGGCACTATAGTGCCTGCTCCTTTAAGAGCAGAAACTGCCTAGGAAGAGGGTCCTAGGAGCCAGGTAGAAACCTCACAAGTATAGGTTACTATTGCAGCAGGTGACTGGAAGAAGGCAGGGCCCTGGACACACAAACCCCAGGGCTGAGGCCAGCAGGGGTTAGTTCTCTGGCAGCAGCCAGGGGAAGAAGCCTTCAGAGAAGAATTGCCCAGAGATGCTGTGGCCACCTGATATGCTGCCTATAGGACTAATGGGGCTCCAGGAGCTCACCAGGTACCCTGGGCTACAAGGCACTTAAGACCTGGGGGTGAAGTTTGACTCTTAAAGGGACAAGGTGCACCCTGAACTGGTTGCATTATGGTGGTTGCTGTTTATAAACTGGTAGACTGGACCAAGGCTATTGGAGAGGAGGAGGCCTCATTGGGGCCACACTACAATGTGGAAACCCCAGTGCCAGCAGGCATAGCATTAGTGTGGGTGCAGAGACAGGCCTGTGGAGAGCCCAGCAACAAAGGAGAGGCTGAGCTATATTAAGGCCTCCAAGGGACAATATTTACATACCATCTATGAGGCTTGGGGCATGGTAAAGGGGCAGTTTTGGAGCCACACATCTAGCCCATAAGGCTGAGGGGGTCCCATGAGGCATCCATTTTGAGCAGGACCCAAAAAAGGGTTCAAGAACCCACAGGGATCGGTGGGGTCCATGACAACCAAGCCCAAACATAAACATAAGGGCAGCCTCCCTATTTATTATAATTACAAGCAAAACATGGCAGGAGAGGAAATGGGTGCCCGTTGGAAAAGATTGGCATAGTCATGAAGCCCTAGGGGCATCATGGCCATCCCTGGGGACCCCACACCGTGACATCAGCCTACAACCCATTCAGGCCTCAGGTGTCTCTCGACATGCCTGGACCCAAAACCTGTCTCCTCTACAGGGGGCTGAGGCTGTACAGTGCCCCTTCCTCATCTTTGACTGGGGAGGTATGGGTGTGGCATTTTCTGGAGACTGCCCTGCCACAGGCAGCCCCACCACATCATCCAACCCCAGCAGAGTGTAGTTTCAGGTCATGCCCCAGGATCAGGAACCTCTTGTATCACTATAGTTTCTATCCTGATCTCCAGATGTTCTGGGAGCTGCAGACGGCAGGCTGAGAGATGTTGCTCTTCCGGCTCCCTAGGTGTAACTGCCAGCTCATCTCCTAGGGCATGGGCTTATACTGAGGCTGCCCAGCCCTCCTCCAATCTGGGAGCCCTCTTGTGGTCATATGACTCCTAATTGGGCCTAACCGCACCTGCCGGCTGCTCCACAGCCTGCTCAAGCCCCTTAAAGTGGCAGGGACCAAAGGTGCCCTGCCACACTGCGAAACATCTGTGGGGGAGGGGCAGATCAGGGAAGCTAGCAGTGAGTCCTTGGTTGGTTGGGGATTCCCTGCTCATCCAGGGGTAACCAGAAGCTTTCCTGCTGGTGGGGCAGTTAGCAGGAAGCCCTCAGCTGGGCGAGGATTGCCACAGGTGGGACAGCTCCAATGAGACAGCTCCTGGCCACCCCCAGCTGAGCAGGGATTCCCTGCCCAGCTGGGAGCTTGCTGCTACCTTCCCCACCGGTAGCTCCCCAGCACTATGGGAAGCCAGGAGCCTCACAGTGCTGGGACCAAGGGTGCGGGGGAAGGGTGGAGGCAGAGAGGGCCAAGGCACCAAAGAAAACTATAGCAGAATGCAGGGCCGGGGGCAAATCAGCCTGTGTGGGGCCCAGACATGGCGGTGGCGGTGGGGGGTTGGGATGGCAAGCAGCCTGACACAAAACTGCCCCAGCTCCACAGGGTCCACCAAAGAGCAGGGCTTGGGGCAGTTGCCCTGATTCGCCCCCACCAGGGACAGTCCTGCAGGGGACCCAGGCCCCATGCTGATTGGCTTCTGGGGGAGCTAGGAGCTGAGCAGCATGAGGATTGGGCTTCCTGCAAATTTGCTGCCAGTCAGCATCTATATGAGTCCTACAGTGCAGTATCTACTTTGTGGTTAGCCTAGTACCTGTATTTACAGGTACTAGCTAACTGCATAGTAGACTAATCTACTGCACGGTAGTTTAATAGTATTTAATGTTAATGATGCTTTATTGTGCAGTTGATTAGTCTGATGCACAGTAAAGTGTCTCATGTAGAGATACCTGCACATACGTATTTATATCCATATAAATATGGATCATTTAGAGCCACCCACACATATGTATTTATACCCACACAGACACCCACACATATGTATTTATATTCATACCTGTATCTATATTAACATTCATGTGAAGTATGAGCAAACAGTGAACCCCTTGACAATGACTTGTGCAAATTATTTCTGCTTTTAGCAGAAACAGGAGGGGCAAAGAAGAAGTGGGGAGCTCTGCACAGAGCTTTTCCTACAGCTCTTTGAGGGCATGCTAACATTGTTTTAGTTTAAGGGCAGAAGATGTTATTCTCAGGTCAGATAGAATTTGGTATAAAAATAATTAAATATCAATGACTGCTACTTGTTAAGAAATAGTCCAGACGTCCAACAAATCTTAGCATGTAGCGTAACAGTAGCCTTTTTTCTAACTGGACTTCAATCAGTACCAGTAAGTTTAGTGTATATTTGAGTTAGACTATGTGAACACAGATTTTCTATAAAAACTTAAAATCTCTCTGAATTCTAAAATGTTTCTTTCAAATTATGTGACACTACAAACATACTAACGATCCAATCTTAAATCCCATTTTTGCCAACTTGATACTACAGAAGAAGGTGAAGAACCTTATCATTTGCCTAGCAAATTGGCTAATAAACATATATGGCCCCAAATTTTCCTCTCTAAATCCATCTGTGGATCAGAACATGTCACGAAACATGAAAATTTATAGTTCTTGAAATATTTATATGCATTTAACATCAAATTCTACCTTTATTAAAAATGCCTGAATGGCCTGAATATTACTAAGTTGTTTGCCTCAATAGTATTCTGCATCTGAGAGTTCCACAGATTACTTGTATAAACAAAGGAAGAGTGAACATATTATACAATTGCCAAAAATTACAGAGATGGCTATAGCTGATTCAGCCAAATCATTTTTGACAGCATACAGATGGCAGAATATTCAATTTACCCATGCTGGAGCACTGAAGAACACTCCTATCTGCCTGCTTCAGTAAGTGGTAGCTCTGCTACCTGCAGGGAAAACCATCTCTCCTGAATGTTGGAGAGGTAGAACAGAAGAAATTATTCTATCAGCTCGCTTTTTTGTCTTACAGGAAGAAAAAAAAGAAACTTCATGGCTGAAATGCTTTCAAGTTTTAAGAGATAATTCTACCAATAACAAGGCAATATAAACAGTAACAGTCCAGCAATATTCTGTGATAACCTAAAATAAGCTCATGACCTCAAATGGAATAAATGACCAATTGTTACATAATTCATATGACTGCTTTACTGCTGAAAAAAGGCAAGGATTCCTTAAAGAAATATTTTGAATTCCGAATGCAGTAAGGGTGCTGTTAAATGACAGTTAGTTCTTACACACAGATTACTGTTCATAAACAGTGCCAAAGACAATGTCTACAGGTATCTACAGCCATGTTGGGCACTTGCCAGACACAGCTCCGATTCTCCCAACTGACTTCTCAGAATCTTGTGTAAATCAACTACGAATGAATGGACAGTTTTCTAATCTCTAACTCGCCACTTCTCTTCCATGATTCGGTGTCCCTTTGCTACTTGTTCTGTCCCTTGCCCCATACTGGACAAAATCCCTAGCCTGAGAAGCCTGAGCTGACAAAAATGCAAGCAGCAAATATCAAGAATATGTGTATGTGTGTGTGTGTGGGGTGTAAGAAATTGCAAATAGGACCTCTAAGTTCCTTGACTTTTCTTCATATTTATAATTCACTTACTGATTAAAAATTTAAGTTGAAAATTGGAACTGGTGAGGAAAAAATATTCCAGTAAAAAAAATCTGTGATATCAAGGAGCTTTTTTTGCCAACTACCAAGTTCAAGGGTTCTGTTAAGCCACCTGGATATATCCAGGCCATTGCATAACCCCAAGCTGGTATAACATTGTTTAGGCAAAGGGAATTGTTGTCAAAAACTGCACTGATGGGTTCAGGCTTCTCTCTGTTACAGCCCACAAGAAAATCACTTATTTGATCCTCATTTAAACAAATACAGAATATGAGGCCTTGTTAGAAAGGGCTGGTTGCAATTAGTCATTTTACAAGTTACATATTGATTGAAATTTGTGTTTACTTCTTTAGCTTTTCATCCCTTTTCTTGCTGGTTGCTATGGAAAAAGTTACTGTCACAAAAAGTCCAAGTGCCTGCCTTTACAGAAAATGATTGTTTCCTATATTAGTGATGTCAGCTCTTTATTCTTCCCACAGGCCTTCTCCTGTGCTTATGTATTTGCTTATCATCTCTTGTATACATCTGTTGAAACATGTCTAAATTTGTTTCTCATAACACCATCTTGCTTGTGAGCCTTCCTGCTTAGAAACATTGTTTTGTTTTCCTAAAGTGTAACAATAAATTATTACAGGGCATGCATAAACTGGAGGTGGTATGGATAACTGTCTTTCATATTTAATATGGAGGAAAGCAGCATAGGGTGGCACCTTGAAGATTAACTCTTCAGAAATGTATAAAATTGCATAGGCAGCAGCTTACTTCATTAAATGCTATGAATGGACTTGAAGAGAGAAGTGTTACATAAAAAAGAATAAAGTAATTTAAATTAAAAAGATAGGGAACGGGGGAGGAAAGAATAGAGGGATGGGGCAGTGCTGAGAGAAGGGAAAGGAAATATCAAAGAAAATAAACAAAGCACTTAATACAGTGAGGGACCTAAGGTTTATAGAAGCTAGTTCAAGTAAGAGGATAAGAATTCATGGTCTCAGTGTAGATCATACCTAACACAGTCTAGTCTGTGGATGATTTCTTGTTGAATTTCCCATTCAAGTTGGTTTTTTAAGTTTTGCTGTTTACGGACAGCTACTCTGAAGTCAGTGATGGGAGGCTCAAGTGTTCTGCCACAGGTTAGTGTGTATTTCTGGACCTGATGTCAAATCAGTGCAGTGTCCATTCATTCTTTCAAATAGGGATCACCCCAACAGGCCAATGTGGACAGCAGAGGGACATGGTAAGCAGAAAATGGTATAGATCATGGGTGGGCAAAACAGTGGATTTGGCCAGCAGCCAGATTCCATTTCCCAGTAGTCCCTGCCCACATTGTTGCATCTCGCTTCCATGGAGACCCCAGTAGTGGTGGTTTCCAATACAATGTGGTGTTGATGTGCCCATTGTAAACCCTCACTGTGGTGTTTAGGAAATGAATTTGGTAGGTGGAATATTCCAGAGTTGGTTTGATGGAGCGGTGGAAGTTGTTAAAGTTCTGGTGAACTTTCTCTGGAGATTCCTTCCCATTGGTCCATATGATGAAGATGCCATCAATGTGCAGAAAGATGTGCCCTTGGTACTGAATATAAAAGTAAGTTGATAACGTAACAGATATCAACTGTTTGTTTTCTGTGTTCAATTAAATTATTGGAGGTTTTTATTTCCTAATTGCAAACAAGAGAGAGACTTTTTCAGAGTAGAAAGATTGATATGAAGAGAAGTAGGAAACTATTAATCTGAGATAAAATATAATACTTGGAAAACCGCTGATAAGTTAGAGACTGTGGCAGAATACCATCTCTGACTCTCCCCAAACTCTGCTATGTGACAATTTGGTTATCGTGGTCACTGCAGAGGGCAGACTCCTCTGCCTCATCTCTTTAGGTGACCCTGAGTTGTAACCTGAGTTGGATACATTCCTAAGCCAGGGGAGAAACCTGATCCCTCTGCCTACATTACTGGCATCACATACCAGCATGGGAAGCTTAAGCTCCCCATTGCTCTAAGCAATGCCAACCTGACTGGGAGGGGGCTAAAGACCCTGCCAGTCTACTCAGCAACCAGTGATGCATTTCAAATTGGTTGGCTGGCACCAACAGTTGCTGGCCTTCATTGGATCAGGTAAATGAGGTCATAAGGGCTATAGAAGTTAAGGACTGCCCAGGAGGAGGGGCAGCAGCCATGATGAAAACTCACAGAGAGAAGCTGGGCCATTTGAAACTTGCTCTCTCTCTCTTGAAACTCATGATCAATAAACTGCCTGCCTCCAGTGGGAATCTCCACCTGCCTCTGGATGATACTTGTGAGTAAGCTACCTGAGATCTAACTCAATATACAGTTTGCAATAACACAGATACATAATCAAAGGCTACCATGCCACTTTGCACTAAGAGATTTCTCTGATATTGCTCTACTCTATACCTTATTCCAAACCTACCCTTTGTAACCAATAAAGTTCTCCTTTGTACCTATCATGGGAGACTTACTGGGAGAGGGTCTAGATTATGCCTTGGGGTCCTCTTGGTTTGGCTAACTAAGGGAGACCACTATTTGTGCTTCTGACTGAGGGAAGCACCCCAAGTTCTTGTAGTGGGTCAAGTACCCTCAAGGGGTAATAGGCCTGTGTTTCCCAGAGGGCACAGGTCCAGGATCAGTCCAGACTCTGGTGGTGGCAGCTTTACCCCCAGGCTAGCGACTATGCTCCAGGAAGGGGGTTGGCCACATGTGAGGCACCCCCAGGGAGGCACTCAGAGCCTGGAAGGTGGTTGGGCACAGTGAGGTAGATGGCTCAGCTTAGGAGCTCCCCCTACTGGCCCACTACAGAGACACTTAACGGATTTGCAAAAGTAAGGCCATGATGAATTCCACCAATATTTAACAACTTCCATCTCTCCATCAAAATGATTCTTGAATATGTCACCCAGCAAATTGATTCCTTGGCCACCACCAGTAAACTTTGCAATAAACATATCACCACCACATTCTACCAAATTCTACCACAACCATCTGACTGCTACAGTTACCTCCATGCCATCAGCTTTCATCCTACACACACTAACCACTAGATTCATCATCTACAGGCAAACTCTACATTACAAACAAATCTGCTCTGATCCCACTGACTCAGATGCATACCTTAGAGAGCTAGCGCACAGATTCCTATACATACAAGGTAATCTGAAAACCATAGACAGTCAAATCAACAGAGCCAGACAAGATTCCACTCCTACCTGCTATGATATCAACCATGTGTCAAGCAAGACTACCTAATTCCTATTCTCACTGAGATACCAGCCCTTGCAGCAGACCCAGATGATAGCTATGCCCTCTCATCAATAAAGATCACACATCACTGGACCAGATTATGTGGATTATAACATATAACAAGGGGTACAACAAGGGGGTAAAAGGAAAAATCTTTCTCAAGTGGTGTGAAGAAAATAATGGAAAGAGAACACTATTTGCAGATTGCTATGAGAAAAAGCACTTTGAGCTTAAATGCCTTCCAATATAAATTTAAAGAAAGCAAAAAGGACAACATAAATTTTCTATATAAGATGATAGCTGCATCAGCTTTCCTTCCCCAACAGGTATGCAAAATCCTAGAAAATGAGAAGGTGTTGTACCAAGAAATAAATCTATTAATTGTTACAAAGCTACAACTCTACATTGTGTAGATTTTTCCAGGAGAGTTCCTAAAAAAAAGAAAATTCTGCCCTATTATCTTCATCTTTACAATGTTTGACCATTGTTTTACCATGAGGTTATAAATTGATTTGATGAGAATTTAGGACTAGAAGAGCATGTCCAAGGAAACATAACCCCAGTCATCTCTGAGGGCTACTATTAACTTATTATAATGGAATTCCTTTAAAAACCTAATGCTACAGCTTATTCTAGCTCAAAAACAACTTCCAAACCAAACACAGTTGCCTATGAAATCTGGCATAGAGCCACATGCCACCTTTGGGAAAGATATTTTTCACAGTTCTGTTTCTTTGTAACCTTATTGCCATTGACAGAAAGTGATGAGCGCTTTGAGATGGCCAGTATAAATAGCAATCTCTAGTCAGACTGTCCCAGGCACTTAGGACATTTATACACATGATCTGGGAGTGGGAAGCAGGCGGGGCTTTAATTTGAGCAGTTCTTCTGCTCTAATTAAAGCGCCTGGAGCAACATATGTATCAGCATCCCTGCACTGAAAAATGGTGGTGGGGGGCGCTTTAACTAAAGCTCATTGAACAAGCTTTAGTTAAAGTGCCCCCACCACCATTTTCAGTGCGGGAATGCTGATACACTTGATGCTGGAGTCTGCTGGAGCACAGTAATCACCATGTTCCAGCAGACTCAGTTCATTGAGTCTGCTCTGATGTACTGTAATTACAGTGCATTGGAGCAGCCTCACTGCACGTGTATAGGCACCCTTATTTCTTAGAGGAATCCCCATTGATTTTAGTGAGTTTTCCTTAAAGGGATTGTTAATACTACATGACTCCTTGGCCACATCTACACAAGACAGAGCCTATGCAGCTGTTACTGCACAGTCATTTACTACTTATATAAACAAATACTAAATGACTACACAGTAACTGGACTTACTGTGCAGTCATGCCTATGAATGGTTGTTCTGTGACACTGACTGCGCAATAGCTCGAGACTACTGTGCAATATCGTTTCATTACACTTCCTGCTACGCGATGGTACTGCACAGTAGTCACAGGCTACTTCACAGTCAGCATCTCATGTAGACGTGGCCCTTGTAAGTAGCTTGTATCTTTTTCTAAAGTAGCATAAAGCAAAACAGATTACAGTAATTCATCAAGAAAAGAAAGTTAATAATGGGGTTTACATGTTTTACCATATTTCTTAATAGTCTTAACTTCCGCCTTGTCCTCTGGTTATTTATTACCAAGACATTAATCAAGTAGTTCCAGACTCTGGAAAAGCCATCATACACAGTGTATTCTGTTCTGCTAGGGTTAAATTTATAGTGAACAGCAGGTGCCTATTGAATCTGTAAAAATCCTTGATTGATTATCATACAAAATTTCCATAGAGAATAAAGGTTATCTAAGATGCATTTGGACTACTTTTGCAGAATTTCTCATTTATGGTCTGCATACTACTGAGGCAGTTGGGGAACACAGTCACACTGTTTAGAATATACTCAAGGAATCTTAGATTGACCTTGAATCATATGGAATAGATAGGATAAATGTCTCTATTTTGGGGTATTTAAAGGTGCAGTGGCATTTTAGGAGCAGGGCATGCAGCATACCTTAAGTATTTCTAATTCACCTATTTTCAGATTTTCATTTGCTTTGGCGATGGAGGTAGTTGCTAGACATAATGTATTTATTAAACTTTGCAAGCACACCTTTTATAAAACTGGTATATTAACATACTAGTATTTATGTGATTTTTTTTTTCATTCTAATTAGTAGATATAGAAAGACAAAGATATAGAATAATTGTTCTAAGCATTATATAAGAGTATTTGGGTAAATATAATAAATGCTTTTCTGTGAAATACTTTTAGTGAGTTATTGATGACTATATATATATTGGATAAGTCAAATTAATATATATATTATTGAAGCAATGACTTCCTTCAACCTTTGCTATTGCAGTACTATAAGAATCACCTAGGACCATTAAAAGGCTGCCACAGATAAAGCAACAAAGCCATAAGTCATCCAGGTGTTAACCATATTAAATATCTTCTCTAGCTCTGGGACTTACTGTTTACTTAATAATATACAAACTAGATTCAGAGTGAGAGGGTTATCAGGAAAATGTAAATTCAATCTATAGAGAGTCTAAAGGATAAGCATATTTAACAGTAAAAAACACTACCTTGTGGACTGTGAATTTTTATGTTGTTTTTATTATAGGAAACTTCACTCAACCATATTTGTCTTTTACAAAGGATTATGAATTAAGGACTACAACTCCATTACTTTTTTTTGTCATATGGTTTGATCAGTGAAATTGTGTTATTGAGAAGGATTCTGAGATCACATTAGCCAGAAAAAGAATAATGCACTACACCCACTGGAAGAACAATACATGTTCTTATCTACACAGGCAGGCAATCAATTTTCAAGTGAATTTATCAATACCGACTAGAAGTTCACTATTGGCAAATCATGTGGATGAGGTCTTGATACTGGCTTTACCAGCAATTATTACTGTAGCAAAATTCATGGTAGGCTAAACAAAATTTAAAAAAACAACAACCCACAAGCCAGTAGTTCACAGCACAGAACTCTAAATGAATTTCTACAATAAGACAATGGAAGATTTTTCTCAAATACATGCAATCTATGAAGTCTAATTGTATATTAAAATCTGAGGAAATACATTAAAATATTGACCACAATGAGTTCTGTGTTCTGATGAGGGCAAGGTGAACTCAAACTTCATGAGCTACAAAAACATTTAGGTAAATTTTCCTTCCAATTTTTGCTTAGCATTTTCATGAATTTCTACATTCAGGATGAAAGGATCAAGAGGTCTTGGAAGTATTTCCAGCCTGACTGGAAACAGATAGCCTGTGACATTTTTACAGGGAAGACAATTACATTTACACCAGTTATGGAACTAATGCAATAAGCTAGCATGGGGCTATTGAAATTCGTGACAGCCAGGGGCCACACACATCAGCATGTGGCCTTAGCTGCGCACTGCACAGGCTGTGCACTGCATGAGTGGCCCCCTCAGGATTCTGCCATACCATGTGCACTGTGCCAGCGGCATGTGGCCTTCTGACACCTGCTGCTCACCTATGGCATATGAACCCCCACACCTAGCCATGTGGGTCCTGCATGCAGCACGTGGGCCTCTGGGCCCTCACCATGCTGTACAGCAGCAGGAAAAGTGGCTGCCAGGGCTTGCAGGCCACATCTTAACCACTCGTGGGTTGCAGGCCACCAGCCAGATAGCCTCAAACTGCAGAGATGATTGACGCTGATCTTCCAGGCCACTTTTGCAAACATCATCTGAATCTTAGATTACTGCAGTGAGGATTATGAATAAAATGTGATTTGTCCTAACTTTTAATCCTCTGCATGCTCAATTTATAGGGTAAAACTAATTCATGTATATCAGTCTTAAGTCTCACTGGACCCCAGGGTGAAATTCTGGCCCCACTAAAGCCAAAGGCAAAACTCCTATTGACTCTCTGTCCCTGCAGCCCAGCCTCAGCTGTTCGTACCCAGTTAACATTGCAACTTTGAGCCAAGTATTTGACTAAGGGAAAAAAGCTATATTCACTATGTGTCTTGACATGAAAGCATAAATAATTGCATACTTCCCCTTTGATAGGGATTGAGCCTTTATTTCAGGAAATAAGGAAAAAAATATGCATATAATAAAGTTATTAATAATCACCTTCATAATCTGGTGATTACTACCATAAAATTGTAGGTATGCATGGCAAAAACCTATTCTTTTATGTTCCTAATTCTCTACTCTGTTAGATAGTGGTGTAAGTCCACTGTTGTCATAAAATAGGTGTAACAACACTGAAAATTGGGACCCGGTTTCCACCCTTCCAGGAGAATATCTTCACTGAGCTACATGCTCCCTTTTATTGGGACCACTTTCATGTTCTCCATAAATCCTGCATTCTTAGCTGCCCAGTGTCTCTATTTCAGCAGAAGGTGTGTCGGGGGTGACTACACCTAAACTCTGCTACAACTGGATAGTTAGGTCTCTTTCCTGACCAGTGGAACATGTAGGTTTGGGCCTCTCAGGTTACGGAGGCCCTAAAGCCCAGATCTTCTACTTCCTGAAAAAATAAGTGTTCTAACCATTACACTGTAATGTAGAAAGTGAGGGTAGTAGCACCATCACCATTTCAAAAGAAAGTAGTAGCTATCAATGCATTTCCTGCTGAGCTTAATCTGGTAGAGCATGCCTACTGGATTGTGCCTCTGAGGGGAGAGAGATGAAAGAACTTGTTTATAGGTCTCACAGAGCTATTTGACTCTTATCAAGACTGATGAGGTACTTCTGTTCACTTCTGTGCAGAGCTTTTCATGCCTAAAGAAGTTCATATTTGAAAACACAGGCATCAGTAGAGTTTAGGCTTCTGAGCTAGGACTTTTGGGAATGCAATTTTGGATTTAGTTGCCTAAGTTGTGTCTAAGTCCTTTAATGGATCTATCCCAAGGTGCAAAGCAATGAATAACTAGGCCTTTGGCAACTCTCCAGTTTCCATGCTCTGCTTATTTTATCCCAGTTGATCAAAAAAACAGCCAGGGTTACCAACAGCCATTTACACCAGCACACTTAGGTCTCACCTACATATGAACGTTATAAAACTAATTTAAAGTAGAGGGAATAGTTGTCCACGTGTTACTTCAGTGTATGACAGTAGTTTATTTTGGCTTAGATTGTGCTGGTTCCTTATTTATTTAAACCCAAACAAGAGTGTCCATTTAGCCCTTTGCACCTCTTTAACCATGCTTGTTTAAAGTCATTTTTTAAAAAGTTAAGGCAGCATACCTTCCTTGTGTAGACAGAACCTTACCTTAGGGCTTTATCCAAGTGAAATAAAATGAAAGAAGATATCTTTCTAGTCACTGCATATCTAACTACACTAAATACTGAACTGCATATTTAATGCTTTCTGTAGTACCTTTGGCTGCAGCTATTCTATAATTCTCCCCATCTGAAGAACCTTATTAATACCTGTGATTTTAACTGAGGTGTAGTGTACTACACTTAAACAGACGCCTTCTGCATTTCTCTGTTTCTCTTTTTGTTATTCATAAAATAATGACTTATGAATACTGCTATTCGTAAAACAACAATTGGGTGGCTATGATTCTATTTTTCCTTTTAGCTTCCTTTACTTCCTATTCTGAAGCCTGACAGCTTGCTGTGGAGAAAACTGCCTTATCTAATCTTGCCTACTATTTTATAAAACTTTGATTGGGCCCTTCACCTTTAGCTTTTTAACTATTTGTAAGCAATTCAGTGATTAGATTGATTAATGTCTTGGCTACAAGTTAACTACAGGGGAACTCAAAGAACTGACAGGCTAAGAGCCCAGGTACATGTACACATAAGACTTTTGCATTCATATCAAAACAGACCTAGAATTTGCATTTGCACAAATGAATATACATAGTGCAACACTGAACGAAGCAGGGAGCAGGAATGGAGGGATATAAACAGCACTAGTGAAGAGTTAACACAAGCGACTGGCATTAAAATGAGGCTACAACAGCAGTGTGTGTTTTATTTCTCTCTCATGGGAGATCACTTAAGGATCAATTGAAATTGACATACATACTTTAAAGCAAATTGTGTCTTGATATGTACTACCAATCCACACATTCTTGTCAGGAGAAAAATAAAAAAATGCCATTCAATAATCAATTGGGAAAAAATGATATCAAGTTATAAAATATGGAATTAGGGCACAGTATTAGCCTGAGGATATAGTTTGTAGTAAAGGTTATTTTTCATGATTTATAAGGGTTTTAAAAGAAGCTTGCAGAATGCCACGGGAGAAATGAAGTCCTCTTAAAGCTTTACATTGTTTTGCCAGTGCTTTCATAATACTTGTTTATGTTTTAAGGAGGGAAAAAATGTACAGTGAGGTGGAACGGTTATTGACCAGATTGATCATGGGAACAAATCTGCCGGTGGTAACCTTGTTTAATGATATGTTGCTGGGCTCAGCACCTTGCTGAGGCTGTGATTCTTCACCGGCTGGGCCCGCATGATGGATCACGGTAGGAGGCTGATGGTGCAATCACTCACTGGCAGCCACTGACACCTGCACCAGCCTGACACCCGTCCCCTCTGGATGTATCAGCCAGCCTGCTCAGCCTATTGGGAGACACAACTATTCCACCAAATAGCAAACAAAAGTTCTTTATCTACCTTGCAACTCCTTTTGTAGGACATTTCCTTCTTCCCTTTATTCCAGTTCACTTTGCAATTCAGTGTTTTCCTTACATCCCACCATTCACATCCCCAGCAAACTTTACAATGAAAAGAAAAGAAAAGAAAAGAAGTGTCCACCAAACCTCTCCCTTATAGCAAAAAAAAAAAAAAAAAGGGTCATGGATAATAGCTAAGATGTTCCACTTATGATTTTGTAATAGAGGTGTATATTCCATTAGACATAAAATTGGTGTTATAATATGAAGGAACTTAAACCATGTGTGCACCATTATTTTAAGAAAACTACTTTTCACTCATCTGCATTCCATATACTCACTTTATTGTATTCAAAGTAAAAACTGAAAATAAAATACAGCATAACTTCTATACTATAGCGGATTCATACTGTTTTACATTTTCAAGGAGAATATAAAGAATGATCTATCTAAAATTATTTGGGTTTCCATGATATAATACAGTGGTCAGAGATAAAAATTCTAATCAAAATAACATCATTTATACACGTGTACACATGTATGCTTATGTGCACAGTAATCCCTGCCAAGATCTATACTAACTTTAATGAATATGAGATTCTAAAAAAAAATGTCTCCTCCCTTTTAAAAGATAAATAACATTACATGATACATTTTAAGTGGTCTTGTAATGTTTTAAAAACATTGGGTCTGTGAAAGAATGTTTTTAATGGATTTTCTTCTAAAAACATAAGAAGATGATGTACTTTTTTGGAAAACCAAGTTATTAGTAGAATAGACCATCATAAGGATAAAAATAAAGCAAGTCTCCATCCAAGTAGATTTTACTGTGCACTTTCAAATTATCTTATTTTGTATAAAGGTTTCTTCATTAACTCACATCACAAATCTGAGGCAATCATCAGTTCAGAATGGGGAGGCCAACTCAGGCGGAACGTGTTTTCTAAGCGTGTTCTGAGCAGCTTCACAAAACTATAAATTATACATATTTATCCGAAGCTCACAATAAATTATAAACTATAACGTACAAAACTAGAAGTGCCACCCATATCATTGAGTTGGACTGTGTTCTGATGCAATGAAAACCATAAGGATATGAACCAAGGATAGCAGGGAGGGTTTACCACTGACTCATTTTTTCTTGGTAAGGAGACAATACTCCTGAGAAAAATATTCTTAGCTCTCTACCTTGAACATTTTTGAGCCAGACACCTTTACTGATGGAGCTGCTCCAAGTTCTCTTGCAACACTTACTCTCATTAGCTGTCCAATGTGAGTAAAGGGTCAAGGCTTAAGTGTTTGTGGTAAGGTGAACACTATAAGCTCCACTGTAACAGAGGTTGTCATAATTCTCCAATTTAAAAACACTTGGTCGAATTTTGATTTTTGGTGATGATGACTCAGGACAGTTTATGTATGCATCTTTATCTTAGAAAGTTTTGAAGTAAGCAGTAATACACCATTGAAAGTATTAGTAGTCAAGAGTATTTTATTAGCTTTATTAAAGGTTAAAAATGCAAAATGAAAACTGATATTCCTAAACACTTTGAACAGTTTCCCTAACCATTTTTATATTTACTATAAAGATTTATTAGTAATAAAAATAAAAAATACGAGTAGTCAGTTAAAAGAATTACACTCAGATAGACATATATGTGTGCATATATACACATACTCCCATGAACAAAAAACTGTGATTGGGTATCTTGATAACCAAACCCCCACCTCTTCCTTCTCCTTTTGGGATGGCAATCACAGTATGCAGCTAAGACAATGAAAATGCTTTTCCAGCTGCAGCATCTGGCTATTTGGCAGACTTGTTTAGTACTTGCGTTGGCAGCTTTGGGTTTGCCTCTGGGTCTATCATATGTTTATAAAGGCAATGGACTGTCAACCTACACTCATTGTGCACGCACATGCACGTGCATCTGTGTGTGTGTGTGTGTGTGTTAGAGGGAAAGATAGCTCTTTTAATGGGAACTTTTGTTTGCATTTCTTAAGGAAAATACACATAAAACTGGGAGAGGTGAAACATCCATTAGTATACGCATTGAGGATCAATGAAGTTATCTCTTACTTGTGTATATAACTCTGTGTTGTCTAAATTTAGTCATTTTATTTTTAATAAACATCCATTTATTTGTAACAAAGGTCATTCAGAAAACAAAAAATCTCTGCTGAAGAAGAAAAGCTTGTGTGTATACAACTCATTTTTTAGTGAATAAGACCCTTAATGTAGTGATATCATAATAAATGGAAGGGGACATTTTTCATGTTGCAATAATAAATGAGGTGTTAAAGGAATATCCTGATACGTGAGCATTTTGTAACTACTGCTTGTTGCTTTGTGGCAACTTTAAAGCAGGGTGCACTGAATTAGCTATGATGTACTACTGTAGACTGTTGTTAATTATGGTATGGTGGTAAGCATTTTTTAAGTAACTACTTTGTATTTTTATACATTTAAGTATACACACTAGTAAAGGCAGGGTTTAAACAGTAATTTAATACCTCATCTGGAATTAACTTTTAGCAGAAATATGTTTAAAAAAATGCTGCAGATTGGGGGGGAGGAGGGGAGAGAGAGACTGAATTCTAAATGATCTTGCTATGCTGATTTAATATTTTAAAGATAACAGGAAGCATTGCTTTTAATATACATATGGGAATGCACCTAGATAGATGTTAGGATATAGGTGTATCATTTTCTACCTTTCTATACCACCTTTCTACACTATTTTATCTGAGGTAAAAGCCTCCTATAACATGGAAAAATATAGTACATTTTCCCCTAATGCTTCTCATGGGGAAAAAAACTGTGTAACTTCAAAATACATCTTAAAAGCTTATATCCGTGTGATTTTGGCAGTCTTACAAAATCATTCCGGATAGTTTCAAGATTTAAAATATATGATGCAACCTTTAAAGTATAAACATTACAAGCAATTAACTGGAGAAATATCCAAATCAGATTTTTTTTTCAGGGAAACAATTTGTGGTAGAAGTTGTAATTTTCATTAACTTTTTTTTTCCTATAATGGTAAGAAATAGACTGAGCACATAATTTATTCTTAAATTTGAGGGAGGAGTAAAATATAGGGGAAAAAAGATAAATAAGTGAAAATATATTGGTATCTAAGATTTGTCCCTTGCAGCAAAAAACAAAAAACCCTATCAATTCAGCAATAAACTCAAAATTGTATTTTTATATGCCTTTCCATGTTTTTTCAACTTTTTTATTTAAGAGAAAAGAAAGTGCTAGTTTTTCCTGAAGTCCATGAAATAATATTTATATGTTCATTTTGGTTTGATTTTTAAACATCTGGATAATTCATTGAGGACCACCTAATAGTCCCAATGAAAGCAATTTTACATTTTAAAATAGGAGACCCCTTATGCAAATTATTTTGCCTTTGGCCATTTCAGAAAGAAATGAAGGAACTGGAGGATATTATAGTTTTACATAACACTGGTGAGATTGTTGTCATCTTTGATCTTACATCAATTAGTCAAGAACTTGAATGATCATAGGCAAAGAAACCTAAAATCTGCTCCCTAGCTGAACAAAAATGTGTCAAAGATTCTAACTGCATAAATTATTACATTATATCCTAGAGCAATAATATTTTCTTTAGGTAGGCTTTCTGGACATCTGTTAAACACTGGGACTAGAATTTCAAAATATTTATATCAGCTATTCAAGGATCTATGAAAAGTTGTATTTTATTTTTTTCACAAGTGACAGTGATATTCAATTAATCTTAAATATACAAGTCTATTCTGATGAATGGGGTTCCTTGCCCCTTTCTATTTGTCTCCAATAAGTCTATTTAATAAAGATGGTTACAAATCTAGTTAAATGTTTAAATTAATGCACAGCCTTCTGATGAACTTTTTCTCTAATAAAACGTGATAATCTTTAAGCAGTTATACTCTTATAGCATAACGCAATAAGCCCTCTATTTTTGTTTTTTTTTGTTTTTCCTTTTCCCAGTGCTTGGATTGTTACCATGTAGAGCTAGAAGCTATATTTAACTTTCAGGAAATATGACCTTTACATTATAGGTGAAGAACTAGAATTTCTAAACTGCATTGAACCACCAATCCCAAGCAAAGTTTTTCTTTTCCCTACAGGTAGTAAGAAATGGAGCCAGGATGACAGGGCCCCATCTGAGCCTTGCCTAGCTCCCCCAGTCTGCACAAACCCACTCTATCAATCATGGCAGGATAATGCATAGTGGCTGCACCTGTGACAGGAAATGATTGAGTGCTGAACACAGGGCCTGCTTCGCCTGTCGCTTTCTGCATTTGTATTTCTCTAGGGCCAGTTTGAGAATTTTCAGAACTTGGAAAAGAAATTATCTTACCTTTTAGAAATATTTTAATTCATCTTGATTATTGAATGGTAACACAACATGCAGCCCTGACACCGAACTACAGGCTAATAAGATCCTAAATTCCATCAAGGCAACATAACTATACATGATGTAATTTTATTAAAGTGCAAGCGATTTAATCTGGGTACAGTAAGTAGAGACTGCAAGTGCCTGCCATCCATTTGATTTCTCTCACACCAAAGTGTAAGTGACAAGATTTCACTTCATCATGATATAACAGGAAGATACAAAAAAGATAATACTGAATACATCAGAAATACTCTAAAATGTTGTGAATAATAGATTAGAAAACTAGTGAATGAACTTAATATAATTGACTTCAAAGGAATCATTTTTCTTGAGAAAAAGACTTGGTTTACTATATTAATCTATTTTTGAAAGTCCTTAATTTAATAGTAAGCTACTGCAGCAAGTAGCTGCAATTAAAAAGATTGTGTTAATTCTGCCCTTTTAAAATGCACATAACAGGGGGTATTGCAATATGCAAAGAAAAATATTTTGAATTAATCCGTTTTCTATATATTACTTTGCATTTTGTTTTGTATATTTTCTACATAGTCCAGTTAATAAGACACACCAATCACATAAACTGAGTTTAAAAGTGCAATTGAATTGAATTCTGAATATTTGGTGTAGATGAATCTGGGAAAGAGTACTTTGTTTATTTTAAAACAAACTCAAAACAGATCGGTGCAATTTTCAAATCTAAAACAATGTGTCTACTCCTAAAAAAGTAGGAACAATGTAATGTCTGAAACAAACATAAGACAAAGAAAAAGACAATACTTGATTTCTACAATTGTGAGATATTTTTCAGTCTTACTACAAATATATTTTTTAAAAGTCTCTAAAGAAAGGGGTATGAAGTTTTTGTGTTTTCCCCCCTAATATGTCTATGCTATGTCAGATAAAATAATTACTCTTTTTTTTTTTTTTTTTAAATAGCATTGATGCTTTTCAGGGCATTTGCTTTGAGAGGAAAAAGTGATTGCTTCTGAAGAGTTTTGAGAACTGCAAAAACCAGTTGTTATATTTATTTGAAAACATCAATATGCTTTTAATAGCTGGTTCTTTTTGTTGGTAATATATTGGTAATAAATATGCCCCATAATTACCTCGACATTTTTTTTTTTCTTTTTCTCTTTCTCTTTAAAGTTCATTGAATAAAGAAATGCATGCTTAGCTAATGATGACGGATGGGCCATTGTTTAAAGAAATTGATGGAAGATTGTTTCTAACATACATAGCTTCAGGAAAAAATAAAAACAAATAAACAATAACTTGACAAGTGTATTGTGTCAAGCCTCTGCTCTTGAAAGAGTTTTGTTCTCTAACAATTCATCCCCAGTTACGCTTTTCTCTACTGTGTTTCCAGATAGCCACCCCCATCAGCCCCTTCCAAAAAACCCCTGCGGATTGGCAAGTGGGGATTGGTATGAGCTTGCTGCTTCACAGTCATCTTTTTCTGCCCCCGCACCCACTCCTGGAGCTGCTTAAGCCCTCAGTCTAATGGCAGCTTCGAAAAGCAGCCGAAATGAAGCAGCACAAGCTTTGCTGCCTAGCGTGTGGCTTTCTGAGCAAGGAGCAATTTCTATATCCTGAGGAGAGCCAGTAAAAGGCTGGTGCCACCGCTCAGCCCATTTTCTTCCAGGATTAAGCAAGGGGGGGAGAGGAGGGAGAGAGAAGGGGGGCTTGTCTTACATTCTCTCCAGCAGCTGCGGAGCAATGGCTGCACTGAGGCTCACAACCTGGGAACCCCCTGGCTGCTGCTATATCAGGGTATTAACCCTTCTGCCCACCTCGAGTGCATTTATTTGCAATCGGCTTCCACGTAGCTTGAAGCACAGGAAGTGGACCCAGCAGATTTTGTCTTCTAGGTTCAGTAAATCTCTCTCATATTCACCTCTCCCTCCCCTTGGTCTGCTTAGTGATTAGAGCAGTTTCCTAGTGGCCTGGGCTATTCCAGGTCTCATAGATGCTGCTATCAATGGCAAGAGGGCATTCAGGAGACAATCCTCTTGCAAATTCACTCTCACATTCAATATCTCACTAGGAGACTAAGTTATCCCTCTGCCTCCTCATAGTGCCAGGCTTCGCAGGCCTGAGACCTGCCTCTAGCCATGCTGTAAAAGCCATCATTAAGTTCAGAGAAAGCACCACTGATTCTCCCTCCACCTTGCTCTCAGGGGGAAGCTGTAAAGGGAAAAGCATCCCTTGTTGATAGTTAGAGACCCCCAGCAGAAGTTAAGGGGGAGCAGGGGAGGAGAGAAAGCAGTGCTTCCCAACTAGCCCTTCTTGAAGGGAGGGAGGGGGAAGAATGAGCGAGAGAGAAAGACAAACATCTGGGGATTGGACCATATGCTAAAGCTTTGTCTTGTCCTTCAAAGTTAGGCTGCCCTTGAAGTGATTTGTCAGGCGGCCTAACTGTGACAGGGAGAATATGTGGCAGAAGAGAAGAGGGATGGGAGGGGGAGAGGGGCAGAGGCACAGACTGAGGGAAGAGATGGGGGGGAAGAGAAAAATTGGGGGGCAGGTTGAAAAAAAAAAGAGGGAAAGAGAAGGCAGAGTAAGGAATGTGGGTGGCAAAGACACCAAAAAGGAAGGAATAAAGACATCTCACAGATTTTTGGGGGGGAAGGGGGGGCAGAAAAGAGAAAGCACATAGGAGAAAAAAGAAATAAAGAGAAAACAAAGGAGAAGACATCAGGAGAAGGAGACAGAGCAACGAAGAAAGGGCAAAACAGAAAACAGGGGAGGAGAAAACAGGAAAGTGGAGTAGAGACGAGGAGGGAAAAACAGAGTTGGGCAAGAAGAACCAGGGAAGACGGAACAGAGAACCTGCTGCTACTGCCTCCTTTCTCCCTCTTCTCTCTTGCCCGCCAAGCATTGAACTGATTAGAGTGTAATTAAGGCCATAAAACCCTCGGCTTATCCACCTGTTTATTCACTAAAGTCGCGGGCTCATCAGGCAAATTAGCTGCTTCCAGGCTGCACGTTGGGCCTAGAGCTGGCCTGATTAATGAAGTTTATTGGGAGCTGTTAAAAGCATTAACTGAAGGAAATCTCAGCAATTCGTCATATTTAAGGGATGGAAATTAAATCTCCCCATGCAAATGAGAGGAGACTCCAAAGCGGCTTCTTTTAGGCCGGAGGCTGGCTGAGCTCGGCTCTCAAAGCTGCTCTCTAGCCCCCTGCACAGACAGCCCAGAGAAACTGGGCTGCACTGGTTACAAGTGTGGATTCAGGTCTTCTAGTGCATGGCTGGCAAACAAGGGAAGAATGAGATTTGACAGAAGAGGAACTCTCAGCTACTGCCAAGGCCCATATAAGAGACAGGCCCAAACCAAGGGACACATAAGTATAGCTATCATTCCCCTGACCTTGCATAAAGGAAGTTCTTTTAAGTGTTAAAAACATTTTAGCATAGTTTAGCTAGCCAATAGTTTTAAAAGTTATAACAGCTCTTAATTCCATCTTTGTTAGCCAGCTAGTCATTTTGAAACGATTTAGCCTGATATGGTTTCCGCTCTTCTTAGAACTGATTCAGCCTTTAATACAATTGCATAAGGTCCAAAATAATAAAGAAATCTTGAAGTGAGGCAGGATTTTATGTAATGGATGTTAGTAAGGAGCTCTGAAATAGCAGATGGAAGCAAAATATTGTTCAGGTACTAGAAAGGGAATTTGATCTGAATTTCATAAGTGTCTGTTTTGGGACTTTGGTTCAAATTCATTTCTAATATGAATAACATTTTTAGACCCTCGGCTTTATGTGTCGCAATATTTCTGATATAAAAAATTCACAATAAAAAAGGAGTTACAACAGGGCAAACTGAGGAGGGAAGGTGAATATACTACTCTAAAATAAGAGAAGCCAAATAAATGGTGTCTTGCTATTGTTCTGAGGTATTTGGTTCATACATTTAGACAGAATGGACTCAGTTATAAAAAAAATACTGTTTTAATAGTAAAATATCTTGCTTTCATCTTCATTGAAAAGTGATTTTAAAAATTGCTGAACAGTGAAGAAAATATAACGGGAAGGAAAGAGGAGAGCATCCATATCTGGTATAATTTGCATTCACAGTACTTGACTGACTAATCATTAGAAGCTAATTATTTGTTGCAATTATTGGATTAACAATTTGATAATCAGGTTTTTTCCCCCCTGTTACAGTGAGGCACTAAGTTTAAAATCTTGCCTGGATTTTAACAGAAAACTGGAATCCTGTTTTCACTGATGTCAAAATTGTTCAGTAATTTTAATGTTTTCTGATGGAGTAGCATATTCTTTACAATAGCACAGCCAGCATCTTTGTACCTGTAATGCAGTAAGTTAACAGATTTCTTAATTTTTCCATTCTAGAGACTATTCTGCAATAGTAAAAAAGATCCTTCCCCTTTATTCTGGCATGCAATGTTCATACACAAAATTCTGTCTTTACTGGTAATGTTGGTAGACCACTGCATGAAAAGTTAGGTACTTTTTAGCCACTATTTTTTAAAAACTTCCCTAAAACATGCATGTGTTTTCTTTTATCTTCTTAGAAAGACAACAAGCACAGAATATTTACAAGGAAAATAAATTATAAATGTAAGTACTGAGCAGTGCAATTACTTACTTACCCACTGAGCCAGTAAGGATGTATAGGATTTTTTAAATTTTAACTGAATGATAGCAAAGTATTTCCTAGAACCATAAATAACCAAGGTGTTTTCTATCTCCAACCTCAGATTATGCAGGAGATAAGGAAAATATAACTTGCTCATTTTTGCTATATTCCAAATTTGGCTGAATGATCTTGAGGTATTTACTTCAACAGATTAGAAGTATTTTATTTACATGTGAAATTACACAAGGTAACAATTTAACTTTTGGCCAGTATGCTGTTTAGGGCTTTTATTGAATAGTGCAGAACTACAACATACGTGTCTGAGGCAATGCTCATATCAGTTTAGCATATTTCTTCTGAAAACTCCTTAAATGAAATTCAATGACTAGGAGGAACACACTGCCAAAACACTTATTTTTCTTGATTACTAGTTCCTTCGATAAATTGATTTGCCCCATTATGTGGGTCTTTTAGTTATGCCACTAATGGAATGTGCGACTCTGAACTCTCTTCTCTCTTTTTCAGGAATAGAAGCAGCAATTTAGAGACAAATGTTTAGGTCAGTCACCAAAAACTTGTAAGTGCACTAGAAGACACACATTTCCATTAGAGAGGTTTTCTTAGCAGAAGAGTATAGGGTTGTGGTGATTCTCTATGTATAAAAGAGAATATGAGAGATATCTATAGACAATGCACCCACAAACCACTTCTTCCCCACACAGCAGTAGTGCACATTTACATTAGAAACCTTTCTGTTCATAAGATTATTATTTGGTCAGGGAAATTTTTCTCTAGAATGAAACTTTTCAAACTAGCTTTCTACTTACATATTATTTCTTTTTTTTCTTTTCTTTTGTGAAGTTTGACTTTAATTTGTTCATAACACTATAAACATAAATGCAAGTTAATAAAGTATTTTCAAGTGATTTTTGTCCTTCTGTTGATGAGATGTACTTTTAGCATTTAATTTTATATATATATGTGTGTGTGTGTGTGTGTGTGTATTTGTATATATACATACATACATCCATACATACATCCATAGATAGATAGATAGATAGATAGATAGATAGATAGATAGATAGATAGATAGATAGATATAATTGTGTGGGTTAATTCAGTTTGTAATAAAATAAAGAATTTGTGATCATTTAAAATAGCTGTCAGTACAGATAGCAAGGACTGCTTTTCATTAAAACAGAATGATACCAGAATGTTGAATTGTTGAATACAGATACAATGAACATGCAAAGTACATCAAACAACAAAAGACACTAAGCAGACCATCGCTTTCTATCATGTCAATAATTTACTAATTGGCTATTGTGATCTATGGATTATGTCACTGCATCCACACTTGCTCAAATCTCAGGAAAAACATAGACCTTTTTTCCCCTCTTTTTCTTGTATGCTTTTTTATAATTTTCCATAGGGAAACCAAAGCAAAATTAACCACAAGAGAAAACTACGTTAAGGAACACCAAGGTCTAACTAAAAAAAAAAGAGAAAGAAAAAAGAAGAGTAAGCTGAGTCAGGGCCAAATCATCATCTTTAAGCATGCTATGCACAAAGTGTCCGTAAACAATAATGGCCCAGTTCTGTCCTTGAATATGCACAAGCACCCAGTGACTTCTGTGAGAGGAGGGTGACTGTATTTGAGGGCAGAACTGGGTCCGAAATAATCTTACATATTGCACTGTGCCACACTACGTAGGCACATCAAGGTTGGTAAAGGATATTATTTTCAGCTTTAACTCTATTTTTTCTAGCTACTACTGCTTGACTAGACCATCAATGATGCAGTTTAATTAATTCTTTTACACTGTCTCCTCCTTTCTCAGTCATGTTCTATATTTGAATCTTTTTCTTATTAACTTTTTACAGCATGTTTTTCAGCTGTGGATAGAACCACAGTGTTAATGAACCACAATTATCTTTTTTACTTATCTGAGAATTTAATGAAGCTTCATTAAAATTAACATGACATGATATTACTGGAAGAGCTGCACAAAACCTTTTTGCATTTATAACCTTTTAATTTTTTTATTAAATAGAAATTATAACTTACTCCAGTTTGCTGGGCAATAATTAGTGCATTCATTGAGAGCTCTTTCTTTTTTTAATAGCTTCACAAAACCAGGACCTAAGGGGGAAAATACTACAATGTCCTTTAAAGGGACCTACTGTATCTTAGCACTTAGTTAATCCTCTAGTCAAACACACTCAAGAAAATGAAAGCTGCATGTCACATTGTCAGTGTGAGGAATTGGTTAAACACATTTCATTTGATTTTTTTTTGTCCTTAAAAGGCAGCCTATGGTGGAAGAATGTAGCACGTGCATTGTATGTAGAAACAGAGTGTATATATACATATTTTTATGTATTCTTGAAGCTCACTTTCTGTGTACTTTTCATCAAAATGACAGAAAACAGCACCTTCATTATAAAACTAAGTTTTGCAGATAGTTTTTGGATAAATACTGAGGGAGACAATGAAGAAAAGAACATGGCAGTCACAAACACACACACACACACACACACACACGGGTGTGTGGATGTGTGTGTATAAACCTAAGTGCATTCAAAGTTTAGGTATATTTCCAGAATATTTTTAGTGAAACAAGTTAAACTATTTAGAGTTTTATTTTAATACATGAAATGACCTAATTTTTGAAGTGCTACATGTTTCCATAAGAGAATTATACCTTCTTAAAGTATATCTAAACGGCAACAGCAAAAAACTAGTGCTGTCATTTTAATGACACCAGTAGACTTTAAGTATGGAATGAATCAATTATTGCAAGTGCAGCCCCTGTGTAAATCACTGAATGGCAAACCAAGCTCAGGATTATAAAATGAATCTTTGACAAGTATTCAAGGTTTCAGCATATTCTCAATAATGAGGATTAAGTACCTACTACCTTGTGAAAGAAAAGTTTTATTCATTTACTAAGGAATATGTGAGTAATCATTAAGAGAGGTCAGATTAACTGGGCTACTTTTTTTAAAAGGGCATCCAGTACAACATCTGCTGGAAAATCAATGATAAATATGTCAATTTTTTAGAAAAAGGGAAAGATTAAGAAGAAAGTAGTGTAATGGAATGACTTAATGCTCTGTTTTTTAAAGAATGGAGAGGAATTATAATGACATCATAAAATATCATTATGAAACTTTTTGACATTTTCGTGTCAAGAAAAAGACTCTTCTGCTTGAATCAAGAACACACAGTGATTTCTGATATCCATGGGAAATTCAGTCAAGTCCAAATAAATCTTGATTCTACTCTAAGAGATTATGTAAAACAGGCTCTGGTTACTCTGTCATTCATTACAGTTCCTTGCATTTCATATTTCTATACTAAAAAAAAAAATAGAATCCAAATTTCTCATTCAGAGCTGAGCCCTGTGAAAAATGTTCATGTTGCTATTTCAATCATGAGCCGAAACTGCAGGTATCTTTGGAGAAGCATCTGTACTGAATATTGCATATAACTTTACCACATTTTACGGCAGCACACAAAACAGTTTTGTCTCTTTCATTTCAGATTCTGCAGAGCATCATGAAGTACAGAACAAGTAGTTCGGTAATTGTAGAGCAACATGGTTGGCAGAAGTAAAAGGCAGTGTTCTAAGTCATCATTTGATTTTAATTATTAATGAAACCCTCTGCTTAAACTGTCAGAATTTTATTAATGTCTATTATATTTGCATACCCTGTCCCTATATACAGTGTCAGTATATATAGCACAGTATATATTTATATGCTTTTATCCTGAAAGGTTTGCCTTTGTAAGCTTTTTTAAATTATCAATACCATGTGAATATAAGATTGCTTTCTACTTATTAAGAAGACAGAATTCAAAATGCCTACAATGACATTACATCACCTCATTTAAAATATCCTCAAAGAATATATTTCAAGTTAATTAAAAATAAAATACAACAAAATGTAACATCATCTATCACATCTAGCAAATTTATCTGATTTATGTGTTTATCTAAGTGTCTGCAATTCCTTCATGGAGTTTGATCAAATTCATGTTTGTTTTATATACCAAGTGTATTTGTGTGTGTTTGTCAGATTGAAGCACAATACAGTGTCTCTTTGGTCCAATATGGGTGATTCATGGTTTAATGTTTGCATTCTATATTAAAAAAATCAATTCATTTACAAATATACAAATTATTTATGAATCAATGACAATGTTACATGCTTTTAGATCATTTCAAATGTTTTAGGGCAAAAGCCTAATGCTGGCCATATAAAAGAAAACTATAATTTTGCGGTTTTTCAGTTAACGAATTGTATTAGTTAACCAAAGTGTATCTATCTTGGAAATGTGTAGAATGTGTAATCTGAGTAAATTAGATATATGCAAGAGAGAAAAACTATTAATCAATTATATTTTATAGAGCCCAATATTGAAAAATATATGAGAATATATATTTTCTTCTACCAAAGAGGTCATGTTTAGCTTGATATTTATTAAATCATAGTAGCCAAATTGTCTAGCATACTTAATTTAGAACACTGATTGTAACATTTTGTTGTTTTACACCAAATGTTACGTTGTTCTTTCTTTTTGTATCGTAGAATAATGATTATTTAAAGTGTTTGTGCTTTGTTATGATTTTTAGCTGGCAGAATAATAACTGGCAAATGGGAGAAGACAGTAATTTATAGAGAGGTGTTTCTTAGTAACCATCTGCAACTATTTTTCAAATAATCTAAAATTAAGAGTAACAGTACAGGTACAGAAACATGAAGTACACTGCTTAAAAGGCTTACAAATTAAGACTCTTAGAGGAAGCAAACTGAAGGGATGCATGCCAGTGTAAAAAAATAAACGTGTGTTTCTATTGTGCAGATGCAAGAGAATTTTGCAGTAAAAGTGTGGCATCTGGTGGTTCAGAGAAGAAATGACAACCCATTCCAGACAAGAAATAAGATGGTCACTGTCTGATTAAGAACATCAATTTATAAAAAAGGAAACATTCCTTCCATATTATAGCATATCTAAAAGAGCTATTTTACTTCCCCAGTCTCCCCCAACCTGTATATATTACTATTGCTTGTTTTCTTCCTAAATTCTAGATTATTCATAAGAAAAGTTTGAAATACTAGCGTGTATCTATCATTACACCACATCATGGATTTCTCAAAACTTACAGTAAACCTAGATTGGCAGTGGCAGGATATGACATTCCCCTACTACTAAACGTTGTGGCTTGGAAAAAGAAGGGGAACTCAAGGAAGGAAATGGAGAAAACCTAGAACTAAGTCATTGTGTCCAGTCCCAGCTATGACAGACAACCACACTAATTTCCATTTCATGAAATTATTAAGAACTATCTTAACAGTGAGATGATGTTTATTTCCCATTTAGAAGACTGAGAATTTCACTGCTCTGATGGTTAGAAACTTTTTTCTAATTTCCAGTTCAATGGTGGTCATTTTAGACCTAGTTGTTCTTATATCAGCATTACCCACTTAACTTAAAAAGCTCTTTTCCCTCCCCAGTGATTACCTCTTGGATGTGGTTTCCAGTCAACAATCAACTCCCCTCTCTTGGGTTTTGACTAGTAGGGAAAACAAGCCAAGCCATCAGGGCATGTCTACACTGCTGTTGTTCCATGCCTCTGAGTGCTGGTCTGAAACATATGTCATTATCAAATCTGTGTATGCCAAATCCCAGAAATGAGGCAATGTAGATACCCTAGAAGAGCCATGGGCCTGTGCCTGGAGTTCCTCTTAGGAACTCTGTCTCCAACATGCTCGCTGGGACACTTTTAGGGTACATACTTTAAGCCATGCAATTGTAGATTGGGAGTGGCTTTCACACATACATTTCCTGGTGCCAGAAGCTGCACTGGGAACCTGATCTAACCTGGGATGGGGCAGGTGGGATTAGGGGGGCTAGCAGTTCAACAGGGGGCATGGAGGTGGCAGGTCTGCGGGAGGGTGGCAGATCTAGGTGGGAGCTGAAAACAGCCCGGTCAAGGGGGAGGAGGAGTGTTGAAAGAACACAGCCCTGGTGCTGGGACAAGCAGTTGGGCTTTCCCCAGACCAGGGATGTACCCTGAATGTGTACAGGCATTCAGTAGATTGGGCAGGTGGCACTTATATTAACATAACCCTAATAAGGTCAATCTAAATGTAATACGAGCACTTACCCTAAGGCAGGTACACTGTGTAATTTCTAGGACTTGGAATGTGCTGAGTGGGCATGACTGAGTGGAGTCTGTTTCGCAGACTCAGCGTGGAGGTGGTATAGGCATATCTTTAGTGTTCTCGTGTAAAATAGCTCTCCGCTCTTCTGATCTTTCTAAAAGGTTTTCTCTCTGCTGGTTCAAGTTTGAATGAATCCTTCTGGAATATGGGTGACCAGATGTGGTCAACATTTTCACTAATAATTTGGACATGGGAATAAAGGGTATGATGATCAATTTTCAAGCACAGAAAACTGGGAAGGGGATAAGAGGGGCAGGGCGGGGGCATGTTGCAAGCACTTTGGAGGTTAGGATTAAAATTTAAAGGGGATCTTGTTAAATTAGGAAACAGAGCTATTGGGTGCTTATATACAAGCAGCAAGGTTGCTCCCATGCACTGTAATTACACCTCATTGGAGCAGACTCTATTAGTCTGCTGGAGCACAGCACACTCCAGCATCTCATATATCAGCATTCCCACACTTAAAAATGGCAGCAGGGGCACTTTAACTAAAGCTTGTTCACTGCCATTTTTAAGCGTGGGGACACTGATACATGAGACTTTAATTAAAGCAGCTCCAAGGGCACTTTAATTAAAGCAGCTCTCAGAGCCACTCTAATTAAAGCATCCCCTCCCCCCACACACACACACACTCCCAGAGCTTGTGTATAAATGCCCATAGAGAACAAAATTAGACTCAAAGACAAATGTAAGGGATTACATGTAGGGAAGAAAAAAACAAATGCACAAATATAGATTAGGGGACAACCATCTTGTCAGCACTGCTACTGAGAAGGACCTGGAAGCTATGATGGATCACAAACTCAGCATGAGTCAGCAATGTGATTCTGTTGCCAGAAAAGCAAATATAATTTTGTATTGAATTAAAAGAAGCATTGTATGCAAGACCTGGCTGGCAATAGTACCATTCTACTCAGCACTGGTTAGATCTCATCTTAGATCTCAGCACTGTGCCCAGCTTTGGGCTTATTTTTTTAGAACTATATAGAGAAATGGAAGGGGATCTAGAGGCAGCTAGCAAAGATAATAAAGGAGTTTGAATGCTAGCCATATAAAGGTGAAGAAACTAGGAGTGTTTAATTTGTGGAAAAGGAGATTAGGGGGAATACAATAGCAGCTTTCAAGTACTTTAAGGGGGAGATGACAAGAGCAAGAATCAAGCAGTCAAAAATGGCCATCTTCCCCCTCCTAAGAGTTGCAGGGCCTATTGGTGACCCATACTGATTACTCTTATCATTTATATTGCAATAAAGCGTAGTAGTTGCTGGTCCCATTTTGTACCTTTATCATTTACTGTAAGTTTGGGACAATTAGTAAAGAATGCTACAAATGATGAAGAGAAAAGATCTTATCATTAGTAGTATTCATAATTTCCTCCAAAAGATAATGTTAACATATGGTTGAAGGCAAGAAATCAAGGATTAATGAGTCAAGAGATAAGTGGCAGCTTTCTATAAGCAGAATCCTGTTTCTGGACTGTTTTTCTTACTCTAGTCCCTCTTTCTTGTGGGACTCCATTTCTTCTACTTAAAGCCCATAAGAAGCCATCTGGAAAAGTCTGGATGGGTCTAGTTGCATGGATAGGTCTTGTTGCATGACTGAGTCCTAAAATTCTTGAGACTGGGCACATGTTTTTTTTATTTGTGCCATGAGAGTTGGTCTGGACCAACTTTAAAATAAATGAGAGAAGGTCTGGACACTTTCAAATAAGTGGTTTAAGAGAAAAAGAAAATCAACAAAATGCTTATATGTTGCCAGGTTTTTTTGTTTGTTTGTTTTGTTTTATTTTTTCTATATTCCCTTTTTAAGCTACCCGTTAAGAATATAAGCTATTTGGGGAAAGGACATGTCATTTTATGTAGGCAAAACACTTTGAATACTATAGAAATAAATGGTTTGTTCTTTTCTTGATGAATGAAGGGTAGGCTGATTTACACTGTAATGGTCTACTAGACCAATGTCATGTTTCTAGAGTAAAGGAGCCAGAAGCCATAGTATACTGTAGTTTCAGTCGCTTACACATACTCTTCAGTACAATAACGACTAATGGCTATACCCTCCACAGCACAGTAAAAATATAAAAACAGAAAACGCCAGTTTTATTTTGTGGGTGTTGGTTGTAGCTGTGTTGATTTAAGGATACAGGCAGACAAGGTTCTTTGGGTAAATGTGATATCTTTTATTATTACCAAATTTGCACTGAGAACATCTGTCATCGTCATATCACAAATCTCAAAAGGCCTTTCACTCAACAAGGACACTACTCCAGACAGATAGATCGCACTTTTGAAAGAGCCACCCAGATAATACAAGAAGAATTGCTGAAGCCCAAAAAGAAAATCCCTACGAATTCCACACCATTAGTTGTGATGTACCATCCCTCCCTGGAACCTATATGGAAAATCCTCAAACAATTGCATCCCATACTAGAAGAAGACCCAATTCTTAAAGAGATCTTCCCAGAACCACCCATCCTAGACTTTAAATAAGCACCATACCTTACCAACCGCATCACCAGAAGCCAGTTTCCTATGGCCCAAAACATACCAAATGGATTCAGACCATGCCAGCACAAGAAACGTCAAACCTGCCAACACACCTCCGCCACTCCCACAATTACTACACCCCACAACAGAACCATTAGCATTCCTGGATCTTACACCTTCACCTGCAGAAATGTTACGTATCTCATCCAGTGCATTAAATGCTCTGATGGAAATATGTAGGAGAAACCAAACAACAAATGCACGCCAAAATGTACACACACCAAAAATCTATCAAAGACAAAAATACCCAATTACCTGTGGGAGCACACTTCTCACAAGACAACCACTCTCTCTCCAATCTCTCAGTTTTAACCCCCAAAGGGAATTTACAAAACAATTTTTGTAGACAAGCCTACGAATTTAACTTCATAAATCTCTTGGATACAAAAAATCATGGACTAAATATAGACATTTGATTTATGGCATATTATAACCTGCCTGCCATCCAATAACCCCAGGTAACCTCTCTACATTTTACCAGCTACATTCTATCACCAAGTCAACTTTCCCTCTTTTCCCCACCTCCCGCCACTTACCTGGCTCACACCTATTGTCTCCTATGGCCTCTGATCGTCACTGCCATGCATTTGCATTTTCACAGAGCTGCATTTTGTATATTGGCCTTTATTCCATCCAAGAGAACACAAAACAACAGCCAATTCTCCCTATGCCTGAAGAAGGGTGTTTGTGCCCAACAGCATTCACATAACAACTTTTCTAACTATTTAGTTGGTCTAATAAAAGATATCACATTTACCCAAATAACCTTGTCTGCCAGTTTTATTTTGTGGGATTTACTTCTGATCATGCCACATCAACCCAGGACAATATCTGGCAAATGGAACTGCTAGAGAACTGTGGGAAAATCCTGCGGGCAGAACTACAAAGGTCTAAACAGCTTTTTAAGTAACATTTTTGCCGATGCATGTATATCAGGGCTGTCCAATTCTTGGCCCGTGAGCTATATGGGGTCCATGACAGGTTAATTTGCAGCCCCATGCCTTTCACCCAGTCACTGCTCCCAAAATTGCTCCAAGATCTCCGAGTTCCCCCTCCCACTTATGGCATCTACTTTAAGTCCTGTCCCAGGGAAAGCTGTGGGGTAGTGCAGTGCAGCTCACAGGTCTGAGGAAGGCACAGCCCAGGGCACCTGCACAGCATACTGCAGCAGAGGAGCCTGTAGCCGGGGAGCAGCACCCTCATGATATGTGGCCTGGGGCCCATGGCCCACACTGGTGTGGCTCATGCTTGGAAGTTGGACAGCCCTGATGCAGATGAAGCCAGCAAGGTTTCTGTGGTTCTACCCTGTATAATAACATTAAGGATTTTTCCATCCCAGCAGTAAGGTGCTTTCATGAACTAACCTTATGTGGTATAACACCCGACCTCTCCATTCTGCTGATTGAGGAATTGAGACAAAGAGAACAAACATAACTTTCCTGAGGTCACAGAGTCAGTAAGCAGAGCTGGGTAGGGAATCTAGGCCTTCTGATACCTGTCTTTTCGAGTAATTGCAACATCATTCTTCCTCCATTTATTTTTGTGGTGTTTCTTTTCCTAGTCTGCCTTCTGTTTCTCTCTCTCTCTCTCTCTCCCCCTCCCTGCCCACCACTCCTCCATCCCTGCCCCACTCATGTTTTCTTTCTGTTAGCAGATGGCTTTTTTCTCCTTTGCCTACTGACCTTATTCCTCCAATTGCCCTTTTTGACACCCCTCTTCCCCCAACCCCTTTTCCAGAGTTTCTCTGAAACCCTTCTTTTTGTCTTCATCACACCACAGCTTGAGCACATCCTGAGGATGAAACATACTGTGTCTCAGTGCTAGGAAATAATACTGTTGGCTACCAGGGCTTCCTCACTTTCTGCCCATGGGACTGTACCAAAAGACAGAAGAGGACTTAGGAAAAGAAAAAAATTCTTTGGTTACTTTCTCAAAATCAACAGAAGTGATCATTAATAGTGGGAAGGAGAATTTGAGAGTTAACCTTTGCTTACCGCCAATGCCCTCCCTTTAACATGTTATCTGGTAGGAGTAAGACAGGGGAGAACATATTGACTGTCAACCTACACATGTAGATTTCAAGATTTCTCAAGGTCAGTGTTAGCCACATGTATATTTGTACTGTTCTTTGTGCCCTGCCTTAGCCTGAGTCCCAGCTTTCCTTTTTTAGTATTAGTATTTCTACAGTACTTCAGAACCCAGCAAGGCACCAGAACCCCATTGATCTGGGCAGCGTGGAAACAACAAAGTCATAGAATCATAGAAAATTAGGGCTGGAAGGGACATCAGGAGGTCATCTAGTTCAACCCCCTGCTCAAATCAAGACCGTCTTCAACTAGGTCATCCCAGCCAAGGCTTTTGACCCAGACAAGATGGGTCTTAGAAACCTCCAAGGATGGAGATTCCACCATCTTTCTGGGTAACCTGTTCCGTGCTTCACTAGACTCCTAGTGAGAAAGTTTTACCTCATATCTACCCTAAACCTTCTTTGCTGCAACTTGAGATGATTGCTCCTTGTTCTGTCATCTGCCACCACTGAGAACAGTCTAGCTCCATCCTCTTTGGACCCCCCTCCCCTCTTCAGGTAGTTAAAGGCTGCTATTAAATCCCCCCTCAGTCTTCTCTTTTCCAAATGAATAAGCCCAGTTCCCTCAGCCTCTCCTCATAAGTCATGTGTCCCACCCTCCTATGCATTTTCATTGCCCTTTGCTGTACTGTCTCCAATCTGTCTACATCCTTTTTGTAGTTTGGATTCCAAAACCAGAGACACAATACTCCAGATGTGGCCTCACAAGTGGTGACTAGGGGGAAATAATCACTTCCCTGAATCTGCTAGCAATGCTTCTGCTAATGCAGCCCAGTATGCCATTAGCCTTCTTTACAACAGGGGCACACTCTTGGCTTATATTCAGCTTATTGTCTACTGTAACTCCCAGGTCCTTTTCTGCAGAGCTGCTGCTTAGCCAGGCAGTTCCCAACCTGTCTCTTGGTCCCCGGTTTGCATGGGATTTTTCCATCCTGTAACAGCACAGGGTGCTCTGTTAATCTCAGGGGCATGGGCAGCAACCAGGCAGCCCACAGCTGGCTGTTACCCCAATTAGGTAATGATGCCTGATTGGGAAACAGGGCCCAGTGTTACATATAAGGGGTAGGCCCTGAACAGCAGGGGGCAGCAATCTGCTGCCTGGAGTCAGAGAGACCACCTGCTGAGCTGCTGCTCAGTACAACTTGGAGGTAAGGGCTTGGGCTATGGGGAAGGAGGAGGCCTGATGGTCCTGGGCATGACTGGAAACTGTACCCTGCTGGGGATGGGTGGCCTGGTGGGACTGTCTGTGGCAGGACAGTCTCCCAGAAGTTACAGGCCAGTTACCACCTTGATGAAAGGTGAGTATGGGGTGCCTTCTAACCCAAACCCCCACATCCCTGATGATAGTTGGTCATCACTGGAGGAGTCCAGGCTCACTGCGAATACTGAGGCAGAGCCTAGGCCAGGAGGAGGGACCTGCGGCAGTGTCCAGACTTGCAGTGGAGTCTGAGGCTGCATTAGGGAGCTGGGAGGTAGGCTCCAGGGGGTGATGAGGCTTGGTACCCTAGTCCCACAGAGATGGGGCTTGGAGCCCCATGTGAGGGGCTTGGAGCCCAGCGGCGTGGCTTGCAGCCTGGTGAAGGGGCTTGTAGGCCCAGAGATGGGGCTCAGGAGTATGTGAAGGACAGGTGTGTGCCGCCAGACTGAAGGCCAGGTGTCAGGCCGTGCGGAGTTGAAGGTCAGGTGAGGCCCCATGGAAGCAGGGAGGCTGGGTGAGGCCCCACTAATCTATAAGCCGGGCATCAGGCTAGACAAGCTGGAGGCTGGGTGCTAGGCTGAGCAAACTTGGGCCGGGTGTTAGGCAATGGAACATCTGTGAGGCATGGGACAGGATAAAGGAAGGTTGGAGTCATGTACATAGGCCCTTATCATCAAGGCACGTAAAGGGCAGCCTCCCACCTGATTAACATCATACAATCAAGAACATCAAGGCATGGCAGATGAGATGGGCGGGTGATTTGCCCAGAAGCAAGTGGGTGGGCCTACGTTGAGACCAGCCCCGGGATGCCCACTTGTTACACATCCTAAGTGCAGGAGTTTGCTATTTTCCTTATTTAACCTCTCAAGTTTTCTTTTGATCCAATCTTCCAATTTGTCAAGGTCTTTCTGAATCCTAGCCCTACCCTCTAGCATATCTACTACTCCCCTCAGCTTGGTGTCATCTGCAAACTTGCTGAGGGTGCATGCCATCCCATCTTCCAGGTTGCTAATGAAGGTATTAAATAAAAGGGGCCCTACGACTGACCCCTGGGGCAGTCCCACTTGATACCTGCTTCCAAGTAGACATCAAGCCATTGATTATTACCCTCTAAGCCCTAATATCCAGCCAGTTTTCTTTCCAATTATCCACATAACTAAGGAAGTCCATTCATCCAATCGAGAGTTCCTGAACTTTCTCTGCATCTCAGAGAGCTATTTATTATTTCTTAGTAGACCCAGTATCATGATCTCCCTCCCTATCCAAGACCATTTTGTTTTATTTATTTATTTACTTTGGGGAAAAAATATCCTGACTCAATAAGCTCAGACTTTACATCACCAAGAAATGTTGCACAGTTAACAGGTCCATAAATTCTAGTTCTTTAAGTCAGATTCTCCTAACAACCAGCATGGTGCAGTACAGCATGTAACTGGCTTAACTCAGCTCCTGTATTTGCTATTTATGGATTCCATTTTTTTTCTGGCCAATGCAAACCATTGGTTTCAATCTAAGCCGACACATTTACCAGAATTGATTTCCTACAACAAATACCCAGGCATAATAAAAGCCTGAAAAGGAGGCATTTTTTACATGGAGGCAGATGAGTCTAAACAGGCAAGCTAAACTCTTCTGTAACTCAACTCCACTTAGGCCCAGAAGATCCTTATAAGCAGTAAGTGGATCCAGCTGCTTTCTCAGGTGTATTAACAATTAGGTAGTTGCTTTACTTCAGTGTTCTGTAAATTCCACCTTAATATAAACTTCACTTAGTGAATATTGTACAAAGATGCAATGAAAAATGATTCTCCTGAATATGCATTCAATGGCATGATATTGTTTGCAGATGCTCTAATTTCAATTAAATGCATTTTTAGCAATAAGCACCCTCTGTGGAACAGGGCACCTAAATAAAAATTTGTAATTATGAAGAGGAAGTACTATACAGTGAATGTCACTCCAAATGAATAAAACAATATCTTAAAAAACATATGGGCTTTACAACAAATTAGACCTGTGCAATTTGCAGCCATATCTCTGCCAAAATATTGTCTGCTAGTGAATGAAGTTTTTGTATGCTAAGTACTTTATACCAAACAGGCTGTACAGCACTAGCAGAAACATAATTCGAGGTGAATAGGAGTATATAGAAATCAGTATCCAAAAATACTTCCACTGCAGGAGAACTTATCATAATTCTGTGTGGCTTAATGTATTGTGGGCTATTTTTCACTGCACTTTTTTCAGGGAAAACATGCTCATTAATGCTTCCGCTGTTAGTTTGTGTTGCAGTGGCCAACATTATTGTTCTAGGAGTTGGGCAAAACACATTGATCACATACTGTAAACTACTGTAATCAATTTATGCCTCTATGATCAAGTTATGCCTCTGTTAACTGTGTTAACTGGGTGTGCCTGCCAATGTTCATGTTGGCAATTCTCACAATTGTTGATACTTGCCTTAATGTCCTAGCTCCTGGAATAATGTCTCTTTCTTTTTTTTATTTTAAAAAGTCGCTGCTCTTTTTGTGGTTACAGATAAAAATTCTAAAAATGTGGTATAAATGAATTCGAAAGGCTCAAAAATCAGACAGCAAATTTAAAATCTACAATATGTATTATTATTTTTTTTAATTCCATGAATTTTAAGTCAATCTCATGATTCTTTGGAGCATATTTTGAATGCTTATATTTGTCAATGCTGTAATGTATGGTAGACTTTTTTAAGCACTCTCATCATAAGCAGTTTCTCTTGTAGTGCTAGATATGTATTTTTTCAGTATACTGGTAATTCAGATATTTGCCAATTAAAATGAACAGATGTCTGAAAGGAAGGGATGGGGTTTGAGTGCAACACTGAGGGGAGAATCTCAAGAAATGGACTTGTAAGAATTCACTCTAACTGATCTGAATTATCTGACAAAATAAAAACAAACAATTAAAAAAAAAAAGAAACATGGTATATCTACATGAGATGATTTCGTGCAAAGTAGCATAGTTTACTGTGCAGTAAACATGTGCATCTACTAATTGCTAATTATGAGTAAATTTGCTACCTGCAACTTACTTGAGATTACTAATTACTTATCACAGAGCTGAGCATGGAACAAGCTCTTCAGCATGCTTCCCACCCAGCTCCATGATCATGGAGCTGAGCAGGGAACAAGCTCTCCAGCCCCTGCCCCACAATTGCAGAGCAGGAACTGGGAACTGTCCCGGTCAGGGGAAAGTCTCAACCCTGCACCCTGACTGGGTAGTCAAGGTGCAGGACTTTGAAAGAGCTAAAGGGGTGGGGCAGATCCTAGCCCCCTGCCCTGATCTGCCAGTGGGACAACTAATAACAAGCTGGGGACTTGCTGCTAGCTGCCCCACTGGTGGACCATGGAAGGGGCCTGCCTGTCCCCTGCAGCTTTTTCCAAGTCCCCAATTAGGGAGCTTGAATTTTTCAAGTCTTTTGTCACAGAGGATGATTGTTTTGTTTTAGAATGAATAGCAAATAAAGTTAAGTAAAAAATTGATATACTCTGCCTATGGTTAAAACCATCATTCTGTGTACATTAGAAAATTGAAAAGTAAAATTAGCTAAAAAGAAAATGGACATTCATTCAGTTATTTGACTTTAGCATTCAAGATATAATTTTAAGGCACTAAGCAAATATTCAAATGGTTTCGTTAAATGTGTGACATCCTTTGTACCCTAATTTGGTGAGAGAGAGCCACGGTGGTAGAGGTTTGTCTTTTACTTTCCCTGGAAAAATCTACCTAGATATGGGCTGAAAATCAGCCATGCAGTAGAGATGGGACTATACCCATCCTGTGCTCCCAATGACTTCCTTGTTAGGCACATAGACAGTGGAAGAGGAACCCAACTGACATAAATGGAGAAGAGACAATGTGAGACACTGTGTGCAGGACAGAGTAAAGACAGTGTAGTACAGACAGGTAGACAGAGACAAAGAAACTATTGACATAGGAACTGGCTTAGCAAGAGGCAAGTTCCTCATTTCAGAACCTCTTTGAAGAAAGAGTCTCCTCTTTCTTCAAAGAGGTTCTGAATGATGAGATAGAGGGGATGCTAGAATTAGAAAGCTGGTATGATCACATAAATATTTTTCCTGCAGGATTGTGTGTCAGTTAGTCCACAAGATGTATCCATTTTTGGAATGAATCAGGATTTTGTAGCAAAGTAGACCATTGTCAATAGGACCTATGCCTAATTGCTTGCAGAAGTTAGTGTGTATTTAATGAGTAAGGTATGGGATTCCATGAAGACAAAAGATGGAGAACTGGATTCTAAACTTCCTCTGTGATGCTTGATGAACCACTTAAACTTTTCACATGTGGTCACTAGTTGTGTGTTTCTTGTTTTATGGGTCAGTAGACTTGATACCCTGAGGTCTATTATCCAGAAGTGCTGAGCACTCGCAACTGAAAATGAACTTATATGGAGCTGTGTTTTGGATATATGTTATGGCATTAAATGCTAAGTACCCTGAAAAATCAAGTCTTTTAACCTCTTTGTGCCTCGTTTTCCCCATCTGTAAAATGGAGATAAGAGATAATAAGACAAAGGTATTATGAAGGTGAATTCAATAATGTTTGTGAAACACTCAAGTACTACAGCAATGTATGGCACAAAAGGAAATAAGGAAAATTAAACATTTTGTATTCAGACCAGGTTTTGAATGTTGTAGTTAATGAAGTGTGGGGCTGCACACTGAAAGATGAAGTTTAAAAAAAGAATACTGAATAGCTTCTCATTAAGTGAGTATACCTTTGACAGGGCTTTTGTGGAAAACAGAATATATGATTTGTAATTAAAGAGTATATCAACATGGATAAGGGGAATAACTTAAGGTTGTACAGGAAACCATAATGTTGGCATTTGCTAACTTCTGAGTGCTTGCTTTGCATCCTAATAATAGTATTTTAACATAGACCATACATCTCTGTGTGTATGTATATAATAATATTAAAGATGAACTGAAATGCTTCCAATTTTTTTTTTAAATTATGTCTGAAAGAAAAATGGAAAACGTGGAGAAGTAAAAAATGCAAATAAAGGCCTTGATCTCTCAATTAGATCTTTGTGAGTAGACCCCTGTTTTATTGCAGGTCCCCAGTGGGATCTGACTCTAAAGGCACTTCATAAGTAAACTGACTTCATAAGGAAGCCTTTTTACCCATCGAGATCTAATTTCAGTATTATGTGTTGCTCTTATAATGGTTGAAGCCATCACAAACACTTAAGCAGTACAGACTGCTGAATTACATACTCCTTAAAGTATTTGTGATATTAGTAATTATTTCATAGAACATGCTGAACTCAGACCTTGTCAGGTAAATCAAAAGGAATTTGTTTTCAAATATGTTTTAAAATACATATGTCTATGTAATTTTAACTCTATATGTTAATACAAGGAAGTTCTAATAAGGGGTAGACTAGCTGATGTCACCTGATGAAACAATGCCTTGGAAAAAAGGTGATGGCTTCTTAGTGGGCTTGTCTATACATGATGTTACGTTTCTGTAGCAACATGCTACAGTGATGTAGTGTCCTCAGGCAAAATCCATGATGCTACAGCGATGTCACCATTGCGACACGCTGCCTCATTATAACGTATCATTATGGCAACATAGTGCCTAAAATTAACTGTGTGTGGTGTGCATGGCACAGTACAAGCTGCTACTGCACCATCGTTTAGTATTTCCAAAGGAAAGTACTAAATGATGGCGCAGTAACAACGGCACCATAGTGGCACGTGTAGACGTGCCCAGTGTGTAGGAGGTTTCTCTAGTACTACTTCTTGTAGAACTCAGACTTGCCCTGAACAGTAGGCGCATCTACACGAGACCCTTCATGCCCATTGGACTAATTCTACTGCACTTTAGTATGGCTGGCAAAAACCATGCTAATGTGCTAATGCTCAGTAGATTAGTCCAATGTGCATTAAGCGTCACACAAAGTGTTTTATCTGTGCTCATGTGCAGTAGCACTGACTACGGCGCATTAAGTTTAGTACCTGTAATAACAGGTACTAAATGTAATGTGTCATAATTACAGCGCATGAATAGATGTGCCCAGTGAGCGTAAGTGTGTCCCATGCAAGCAAAGTCAGGGTCATCATGTGCTTCACTTGTGAGAGTTGCAAGTACCTAGCTCTGGATGATATGGCAACATTTATAAATCTCACATTAAGAGCTGATAAAGCTGATATTTTTGAGAATTAATCCATCCTGTTTAATTCTTCTGCTTAAGAACTGTTCTTAAACATATAATCAAACCTGTATACAGTATTAACAAGTGCTGAGCCAGCTAGAGGGTCTATTGATCAATGGTGATATATCCAGAAGTAATATACTGTTTACAGCAAGTTGTCACTCAATTGAATGATGATTTAGCCATTTACAAAGAAAATCTTTAAAAGAGGTATAATACAATTATACTCAGTCTTTCTGATGGAACCCCATTGCCAAGAGTAAGTTCCATAAAGCACTTCCCACATTTTATTGAAACCAGTGTACTTTAAGTGAAGGATACAGAGTATATACAATATTGTGCAGTATATTTTATAACAAAAGGCCACAAATGTCTTGTTAAAGATCCCTGCATGGAGGCTAGGTCTCACAGAAGGTATTACTTGTCTGATGGGTATTTTGCTGTAATTTGTAACCAAGCTGAAGTTGTTGTATAGTTTTTGTAGCGTGGCAGTGGAGTTCACTGCTGCTGAGGGGAGAATTGATCCCATCCCCGCCCCCAAAAAATCAGCATTTTTTTTTTTGTCCTCTTAACATGAGAGCAGCAATAAAACTGGTTGAATTTTTCCCACTCTCCCCAAGCAACAGTGAACTCCACTGCCAGTCTAGAGAACCACAATTCCAAGAGTACCTTGCATTGCCTGACATACTGCCTGGCAGCTGCCACATGCTCCTCCCTACCTTGCTCCTGCGGCCATACGGCTGAGGGTGAGCAAAACTCAGGGGCATCTGAACCCCAAGCCTCTGGGCATGGGCCTGCAGGTAGGATGCTTGCCAAATGATTTGGAAATATCTGAAGCCCCAGGTGGGGTGGAGGATGCTTGCTGGTTGCAGGGCCACACATGGTTCTTGAATGACTCATGGATTTGGAACTGATTTGGCTGATTTGACTTGGAACATGAAAAATTTTACTTAAAAAAAAAAAAAAATGCTGCTTCATGCTGAAGCCAAAAGGTAGAAGGAGAGGAAGGCTGAGAAAGGACTGCCCCAGATGCACTTTTCCCATGTTATGACCACAAGTACTGTCTCTCAGATGAAGAAATGATTCTGGCTTCTATTTATCAAAATGTTAGCAGCTTGAGCTCCCAGAAAGTCCAGCCCAACAAGGTACTAATTTGGCCTGAGCAAGTCATTTATCCAATGAGCTTAATCTCTTTTTGCTAATGGAACTTATTTATGCTGATTACAATTTCTCCCAATTTATTCATTATTCAGACCTTTAAAAAAAAAAAGTGATTATTTTTGCAATTCAGTAGATCAACACCAATCTTTGCAACATTTTGCTGTTTGATACTTAAGGTATATTGAGAGCCCTCAGATGTGTCGCATGACAAGGATACTGTTCCTTAAATATTTGGTGCACAATTGTACATGAAGTTTTGAAATTTACTTTTGCAAAACATTCAAGGCATTAAAAATTTGATCTGAGATTGTTTATGGAAAACAAAAAGTAAAGAAGAATGAACATCTATTTGATCTATCCATGAACACTGCAATACTTATCAGTGTAGTAGTTAAATCTGTACAAGGATTAACAAACACGGTAAGATCAGGCTACGCATGTAAATAATTATTTTTAAATGAGCAAATATTTGTAGAACATTTTCTGCACAATTAATTGTACAGCAATAATGTTGAACACCTCCAGAAAATTGCAGTGAGACTGGAGTTTGCTTTGTATCTCTTAGTATTATTTCACATGGGTTATCAAAAAGTATAAGATGGGAGGATCCTCCACCCAATACTGATCAGTATCACCTTTCAAACAGCTTCTTGTTCCAATCCTCTGAACTATCCTGTTCCTGACTTGAGTGGATTATATTTAGTGCAAAAAAATGGGCACAGCACCCTTTGAATTTAAGGACATTTAAAAGGAGAGTATATACGCTACATACTTGGTTCATAAAAGGTGCTAAAAATTAGGAGTTTAGCTTTTTTTTTCTTAATGGCTTTTTTAAAGGTATGCTGGAGTTACCATTGTTTTCAGTCTTTTTCCTAGTGGGATTGTATACACACACACACACACACACACACACACACTGTACTTTTAACTGTTAAGCTGTCAAAAGAATTTGTAGAGAGATCATGTACAGCTTCTCTATACCAGTTTGACACTAAAAACAGCTCAGAGCTGATTGGATTCTTCATCAATCACCCTCATCATGGTTGCTGCATGGGCAGAGGATTTAAGAGAGCTGATCTGCTCTGTCACTCTGGGGCAATGGATAAACATGCTGCTTTTTTTTTTTTTAAGCCTTCCTTTGGCTCACCTGGCATTAATCAACAAGAGTGACAAAAACCATTGACACAACAGACACTGCAGGCAGAAGAGTGCAATATAGATATATAGGTGTTGCTAAACTTTTCACTGTGTGATAGGAAAAAAAGGATACACGAAACCCAGGGATTAGAAGCATGAAGTAGTGTGGGAATCAAGAGCTTAGGAATTTAGATTGGAAGTTGTTATGAATGAGTAAAATTGAAAGAAACTGAAAAATACAAAGTAGACATGGGAACGTTCTTTTGCCAAGAAAATCACAACACTCAGTCATTTCAACAACAATGAAATCCCAGGAAAAGACTTCATCCAATATACAATACAAAACAGATCAACAGATGCCTGTTTGCATTACTCGGAGACAAACTGAGGGATTATAGGAAGACCACATGCTACATTTCTGTAAGTGTCCTTGGGGATCTCTACTGAGTCTCTGAAGGCTCTGGCACCTTGGAGGTCATATCTTTATTTGAATGTAGAGGTGCCTTATTTTGTCTTTTACATCAGTGAATATGATTAAACTCCTGCTGTTGTGTTAAATTTCAAAGATTGTAAAAAGTCAGGGGAATTAAAAAGGTCAGTGCAGTATTTCATTTCAATAGCAAATCTGAGGAATAATGTTGTACGAGTACATAGGAAACTGCTTTGAAAAGAGAATTTGTCTCTAAATTACTTCTAGGAGAAAATTACATACACCCAGGAAAGTTGAGTTCCATTTATACATATGGGAAAGATGCATACCACAACTTTACTTGTACAACAGGCTTTTTCCAAATATATAACTGTAGAAGAGTTGTCCTATGCCTGCATATCCTGGGATGACATACATCTGATACATATATACATGGGGACATATACATATAAAAATGTGGAAAAAATCTGCCTTCATTCAATGTATGTACAAATATAAATAAACTTGATAACTAGAACGGCGACTTCCATGTGTGCACGTTTCAAAAGGCAGCTCTGCCTGGATTTATGTAGAGAACATGAATGCTACATGCCTATGGAACAATGTACAGAGTACCTGTACCTCTTTTCCCTTCACTGTGTGAAGGTATTGTCTTTTCTACAGGGAACCGTCAAGATAATTGGATACCTGGCTACGTGTCTGTCTCTAGTCTCCATGTAAATTTAAGTGAAGTTCTTAAAATGAGAGGATTGCCTATCATGGGACAGGAACAATGTCGCAGAAAGTGAAAACCAAAATTTTGTGTGATTGTTCAACACAGTACTTAAATAGGCACCTAACATGAGCAGACATTCATAGAGGATACTTACATGCTTAAAGTTATATACAAACAATGATGAATGGGAGCCCATATTGGGTAATCATCTTTAGTTTGTTTAAAATACATGGCACTTTATATGTATAATGTACACACATGTGCTTACATATAAAGCTACATTAAAAAACATGATTAAAGTTGCAAAGTCAAGTATTACAAATATTGGATGTGCCAGGGTTAAGATTTCCCTCTGCAGCTTCCTCCTCGCTGCTGCTGAGGTGCTTAGGTCATTTAGGGGATGGGACATGCTAGAAAACGGTGCTCCCATAGTACACCAGATAAGTAATGTAGGCATAACCCTAGTGCACAAGAGAGACAATTGCCTAGCTATCAGTTCCTGAGCATGAGCCCAGCCCTGGTCCAGCCCAGAGCTGCAACTGCAAGGAAAATTTGCTTAGACACTTGAGGCGGGAAAAGTCCAGCTCAATGTGAAAAGAACCCATAGTTATTAAAATCAAAGAAATCCTGATTGTGCTTGCGTTGGCATTTTAAAGGCTCAAAACTAAGCCAAATTTGTGGGGATAATTATAGGAAGAATAAGAGGCCTATTGTTGATACAAAGGCCATCTCTCTGTCAAGTATCTAGTTTTCACTCCAAAGCATCATCAGCATATTAGAATTTTTCGAAGAATGGTGACCAGAGTTTGTTAATAAAAGCAAAAGGACATATTTATTACCTAGCCCCATTCTTGGACCTGGTTCATGTTTGGAAAAGTTGTAAGAAACTAAAAAAAAAAGATTCTTATAATAAGAAGTGTTATGCAATTTTAATAAGGGTAGTATTACCGGTCACATCTATAAATCAACAGTATGTGGAACATATATAGGCAGTGCAATGGAAAACATCAAGTACTATCTTCCAAAGGAAATATTCATGGGATCTCATAACTGATCAATTAATCTTTTTCACAAAAAAATAAAACTAAAGATTCAGAGCCTCACAATAAACTAGAAAACAGAGTAATGGGGGAGGGGGAGAAAAAAGACAGCCAAAAATCTTTTAGCAGACTGCTTTGATGAATAGTCATCAAGAGCACAGAATGCAACCCTGTTATCGTTTCTGCACATTAGCTAAACACTGATGTCAATAGACGCAGGATTGATGTTATCAGAGTCTGTGGAATATATTACTGCTATGGCAAACACACTGATATGAAACTAAAGGAAGGTAAATTGATCTTGTAACTTCCATGCTCATTAAACTATTGAAAGATGAAGCAGCCTGTTTAAAATAAAAACCAATCAAAGCCTCAGCTCTTTTCCAAACCAAACTAAATATTCCTTCAGATTAAAAAAATCTCTTTTCATCTGTCATGCCAAATTCAACACTGGTTTAAGAAGGGATAAATGCAGTGGGGCAAGTCTGCTTTCACCAGGTCTGAACTTAGTTCTCTGTCCCATGAACACTAAATGCTCCCTTCTCTTTCATCACAACAGAACTAAGTGCCCCTCCCTCCCTGACATTTCCTATCTGACCAACAGGCTGTTATACTACTTAGCAATGATAAAAAGAAAGTTGCTCATGGAGTGTAGCAATATTTTTCAGAATTTCTGCAGAAGCTATAGTCTGGACACAGTGACCCAAAAGGCTGCTTCCAGGTCTATGTTCTTTCCCTTTATAAAAGGAATGCTAGTCATCAGGATTACAAAGATGGCCAAACACAGATGCAGTGATGTATTCCTAAGTATGTGGAAGTACTATTTTAGTGCCCCTGCCTCTGCTTTGGAGAAGCATGAAGCTGCTGATCTTCAGCAGGAAAAAGGAACCTAGGTGCCACTGTTCAGCAGCAAGAGGAGAGCCAGCTCTTACTGAGACAGTTAAAGTTTGTATGTTGGTGGAGGGGCAAACTGAGGAAGCTGCATCAGTAAGAGCAAGGAATCTTTGGAGGTTACCCCTTGGCTTGTGGGAAGTGGGAAGTAGTGGGCACATCTACACGAGACGCTAAATGTGCAATAGACTAATTTTACTGCGCATTAGCATCACTGAAAGGACATGCAGGTACTAAACTTAATGCATGTGCAGATGTGCCCAGTGTGGGATATCCGAAGCATAATGAAAGGATTCTGTCTCTGGAGTTAGCATAACCCAAAAGGGCAGAGTCAGTTTGCTAGTGCAAAGTGATTATGATGAGGTCAGGGACAGCATTAACTGAATTTTATCAATATGTAGAGGCAAACCAAAAGAAATAAGGAGCTGGAGTGGTGGTATTAATTAGTTTATTTTGTGGGAGGGCAACATTATTGTGTGTGGTACTGGGCTGGTATTACATAAGAAATAAGAGCTCAGCCTATGCAAGACTAAAGTCTTTAGTTCCAAGCATTAGGGAGAAAAAAACTTAGATGGAGACTAGAGGAGGCAAGGTGATTGTTAGGGAGACTGTGTGGTTTGGAAAGCTGGTGAGTTTTGGTGTGGGAGCACACTGAGTCCTGGGACTCTCAGCTGTTCTTCAAGCCACTGTGGTTTTTATCCAAAGATCAAAAGGCATTCTACAGATGTGCATGCAGAGGTTCCCCGTTTCATGGGGGGAAAATGCTCAGAGAGGTTAAATGACTTGTACAAAGGTTACACAGATGTCTGTTGCAGAATTGGGTTTAGATCTCCTGGCTTCTTGCTCTGTGCTGTAATCACTAAACCATTCTGCAGCTGAACACAAGTATCCAACCCTTTGAAAGTAGAAGGGGTAGCTTTCTAAAATACATTCCTCCCAATCTAGCAGAATTAATCTCTTAATATATGAACATCCTGGTATAACCTATGAATGTTTCTCTTCATTGCTACTGTCAGCCCCCATGGTGAAAAATCAACTTATTTGATGTACATTGAAAAAACTTGTGGAAAAGTCCTGAAGAATTTAATAGAACCTCATGCCCCTCCTAGAGAATTTTTAAGCAGTTGATAAAATGCTACTGTAGGATTGTGCTGTTGACATGTATCATTCCCCCTTCATCCTACCACTGCTGTCATTTAACAAAACAACAATATGAAAACCCTTCAAAAAGCCATTGGAGATTCAGTTTTTTCAAGAATGAATAACTTACAACCACCCATAACTGAATTTTGTCAGCAGAGCTGTAAGTGGAAGAAGTCCCTTAATCTTGTAATCTAATCTAATATGTGATTTGCATATTTTCTCACCTCACTGTTCACCCACTCTTTCTAAGGTGTTTCAGCAATACATCTAAAGAGGATCACTAATATTAATATTGAACTTTTTGACACTATTTGAGCTTGCTTTATCTCAACATTTATCTGGACATGTGTTCCTACTTTTCCATCCCATTTCTTACCTAGTTTTTATACTACAAAAGTACTTTACCTCTCACCCGGTTATCAACGTTCCTTGATAGGTTCATGTAAGGACTTCACCAAGTTTTAATTTTTTTAATACTAAGTGGATCTAAGACATCTCTGCTAGTATCCAACATCAAACCCTTATAATTATGATAAAAAGCATGCAAAGTTCAGGTCTGTGAGGGCTATGGAGAAAAGTAAGGGAAAAATCAAAGCTAAAAGCTTTGCTTTTATGCATTTGTCTAGTAATTGGGTCATTAGATGTAGTGGTAGAAGTATTAAAAATGCACAGGACTATTCTATAAAGACAGCATTATCCTGCACTGGAAATAACATCTTCATCTTAAACTTAGTGAAGGTTATAGAAATTTTGATGCATGCTGTTAGGAAGGTTTGAAGTACACAAGTGAGGTCAGAAGGTAAATTTTCTCTTCCAAGGATACGTAGATAGATATATTAGGTTTGTGTTCAGGAATATGTTTGTAATATTGGATTTCTGACATCTGTACTTGCATTTCCTTGTTTTACGTATATCAGAATGATGGTTGCTGGGTTAAGGTGTATTATCATGAAGGAATGGTCCCAGTTCGTTGAATTTATACTAAAAAAAGGCCTGCCATACAGGTGCGGAAATGCTCATGATTTATTCTTTTTTTTTTAGTTAGAATAATCAATCTTGATTTTGCAGCCCATTTCATTTACATATTTGGAAGTGCATTGTAAATATTAAGAACCTCATTCTTCCATCTTCCCTTATGCTAAGTAGTTCCTCATTCCACAAGGAGTCCTGCTGAATTCAGTGGGACATCTGATAGAGTCAGATACAACTAATGAGTGAAATTCAGCATCGAGCAACCAATCTATATGAAGACTGTGCACTCGTAAATTGTGGGGAAGATAGGTCTAATGAGGCCTAGCTCATCCAGCATGAATTAGTACTGTAGCACCTGTCCTAAATTAATTAAGCTTCACAAACTATGTAGATGCTATAGGTGTTATTATTTCAGTCTTACAGTAAGCTAACTGAACTACCAAGGCGTTTAAAGGGAAAATTATATTTCACTTTAAGCAACTAAATGGTGGTTAACAAGCCATCTAAACTGCCATTTTTGGAACTTAACACATGCAGTCTGGATTTGTGAGTGCTGAATATATACAGTTGGCTGTGCTCTGGACAGGCAAAGAAGAGGCTTCATACATGGATTATGCTTGTCAAGGGTCCATGAATATGGAGCCCCAAATCTGATCAGGCAGTGCATATCCTACTGGACATGCTTTGTGGACACTTGCATTTGGAGTAGGGTCACAACTGTGTGCAAGTTCACGAACTGCCTTGCCTAGAACAAACAGGAAGTTAGTAATAAAGGCAGCCACAAAACTCTTATGGAATTATACTGCCAGAAAGTGCCATATAAAGATTTGATGCAGCTGTGCTACCCCCTGACTCCAGAGTAATCTAAGTGCTATAGTGCACTGCTGAGCATGTGACAATAAACCCGCTACAAGGGTGTCATAATTAAGTGGTACAGACATACTCTTACAGTTCTGCTTCACAGTATTGTTCTCTAACAGCTTGACCACGTCATCTTCTTGTTTTAACAATGATGAAGAGCTGCTTGGGTTTAACTGAGACAGACTAAGAAGGTGAGAGCATTGCAGTTCTACTAAACTCTAGCTTCCTTTAGACAACATCACTTCAGTAGGTTGCAATTCTATTTTTAATATACATTTTAGAAAGAGGGTTAGTATAAAACTAAGCCCTTTAAAACAGCTCTTTAAAACCCTGTTCATTGACAGAAGTACTAGTCCAGAACATCTTCTTGGTTTAAAGCTTCCATACATTTTAGAATAGCTGCATTAAAATGGTAACAAGCAGTGATTAATTCAGAATATGTTAATCATTGTAATGTGCATCGTTAATTCATCATTCAGTTCTTTCAATGCAAAATGTTGTGTCTATTACAGTTTAACAAACAGAGTGAGTATATAGTGAGACATGTTTAGTTTAAATTATTTTATCATAATAAAGCTCTACATGTCATTAAATAACACACAGGATGAGGAAGAAAGTAGAGGCACAACAGCTATTATTATAAATGTTTATAGACATACCTAAAGTCTTATCTAAAGTTCATCCTGTTAAAGGACATGTTTTATGTTGTACAGTTCCTCTTAGAATATCAATCTAATAAGCACCAAATGAGGCTGAAGACAATGCTGTTATAAAAAATGGAGAAAAATGATTAAAATGTGATAATTATACTGACAGCTTATATGCTCAATCTAATCAACCAAGCTTCCAATTTGTCATAATGTACACTCACTCATACATTATTGCTTAATTATAGCAACACTTCTATTTCGAAAGGCTGTCAATCATGCAAATTCCCATCGTTTTTCTTTATTCGCATTTAGGAGACATATTTTTAGTTCAGATGGAAAGCCCACCATGATATTAAATTAATCCTAGCCATTTCTTTTGTTGAAGATGTCCATCAGAATTTATTCTGTTCCAGTGTGTGCAATTTTTGTGGCAGCTTAATCCTTTCAAATTCACTTTGTACACCATCCATTGCCTTCTCCGTTCCTGAACTCAAGTCTCTAAGGTCTTCGTGCAGGCAAAAATGTATTCTTTTTGGAAATATTGACTATAACGTGAACTTCTTAGGAGTGATGCAATTACATTTCTCAGACAAATCACTTCAAACTTTTGAGATTTTCTTTGCTTCTGAGTTTTCTTACTTGTTCCTGCAGGAGCTGATGAAGAACAGTGAACCAAATCCTGTCTGCCTCACATGAGCACTCCTGCAGCCTTCAGTGGGCCTACTTGTCTGTAGTGTTGGAAGAAGTCTGAGAAGACGCACTGTAGATGAGTAGTCTCATGTTCCCTTAAAATACACAGTGAGTGAAACATGTCATGCTTTAAATTGTTCTTGTTTCATTCCCATTGGGTGGAGCTTTGTGTTTAGGTATGCCAATAAAATTTTATTTTCCTTGCCTCTCCAGCTCCTCAGTTTCTCTGTTCTACAGCACATCCTAGGCAAGAGGTCTAGCACTTCATGAGAGTATAGTTCAGCAATACAAGAAAACCAAACAGAATGCGTGATTTACTTAAGTTTAGTGGTTGCATTAGTGGTAACTAATCAAAACAAGAAGATGATACAGCTACTAAAACACAGGGAGCCTGCTGAAACAAAGAAAGCAGCAGAATACTTTGAGTATAAAATACATAGGGTAGCTAAGCTGTTATGAAGTATAAAAGAAAGCACTTCTCACAATATCTCATTTTGTGGGCTATGAGGCAACAAAATGGACTTTGCATCCTCCAGGCTCTCAACTCACCACACAAATAACATGTGTAGTGAAGATAGGGAAAGGAAGTTGCTCTCATACGCAGTTCTGCAATTCACAGTTCTTCCACTGAGAAGGAAATGTTCAGCACATCATGTGATGGTTGTATATTGAACACATGAGTTTTTTGACAATTCCAATATTAGTCTGTATTGGACATTTAAATCAACCTTAGAAATATAGCTAGTGCTGTTCATTCAGGGGCAAACAACTGGCAAGAAAAGAAAGAAAAGACATACCTGAGAGAGAGAAAAATGAGAAAAAAACCTGTATGTAATTTCCCACTTTCCCTTTCCTTTTTTTGTAATATTTCAGGCTTTGGGAGCTGACCTGAGGCCCAGTTCATGAGGAAAAGGTAAACAATTAACCACAACCTGCTTAGGTATGATTGGTTAGGAGGGTGTTCTCAGTAGTGACCCATAACCTTTTGATGTTGCTTTTCCCTTGGTGCACTCTCAGCAATGAGTTTTGATAGAACTAGCTACTGCAGAAGTATAATTGAGTGTTTGCACCCACCATTATCATTATTATTGATATTTCAGTACCAGATGCCATGTGTTCATAGGGCTTGATGACATTCTCTTGCCAAAACATCAAATGTCAGTCTCACTTCAAGAAAGATGTAATTACATCAACAAATAATGTACATGACATTGTATAAACGTGAATTTATTTTGTACTTAACAACTACTGCGTCTTATATTATGCACCTACAAGTCTTGAAACCTCCTTTTCACTCTTTTTAAAAAATATTAAGAAGTGATTAAAATGCTATCCCAGTAAAGATGGTGTATTTAATGAATATATTTTGCATTTATATATGGAATATATAAATAGACAGCCTTACGTATATTTATATTGTAAGACTAAAATTCAATAGTCACGAGTGGTCATGGAATAAAAAAAGACTTAGCAAAAAAAAGACATATGGCTATGAAAAATATGAAGTTTTTCTTTGAATGTTGGCTCAGAAAAATCTCAATACATTTCTGGCAAATGAGCCGTGAAACATATTGTTGAAAATATGATGTCCAGAAGATAGTACTACCTAATATTTTATCTTAATGGTAGTGTACAGTACTTAAGAAGGCTTGAACTTTAAATCAAGCACTATGGAGAGGATACTGCCAATCCACTAGTTTTTCAGCTATAGCAGAGAATCATTCACAATAATGAGATGGAGAAAGTACCCCTTTAAAAAAAAAGTTAAAATATCTGCCACAACTGTGAGTGTGGTTTACCCTCAAAGTGGTGGTCAAGTAATAATGATGACTTCCATATATTATGTGCTCTCCTCCCAACCTATATATTAATTGGTAAAGTCATTAACAATTTATCAGGTCTTTGATGTACAAGACAATACACAGTGAATGACCAATTGAGCACATTCACAAAGTGCACGCTCCTTTTGGTTCAACAAAACTGTTAGGTGGAAAGCCTGTATTATTTCTGGTGTTTATAGAAACCTGAATTCAAGTGACCACAGTAACCCTTTGAAAACAGAGGATTCAGTGTTTCTAGATAAATGGCATGGCAAAAGTCTATTTGATTGTTGATTGTGATAAAAAAACAAAACAAAAACACACTTCTCCCAACTCCTTCTTTGCTCTTTTCTTTTCCTCTGAGAGTAATTGCGTGATTTCTGTAGCGTTGATATTTCTCCTAGGATAAGTTGTAGCTGGAAATGACTTCATAACACACACTTACTAAATAAAACAAAGAGCATACACATATAAGCAGAGCTTTAGAAATGTGTTTTGACTTAATACTGGATCTAAAAGCTTTAGATTCCAAAGTTGAAGTGCTTTTGATTCATCAAAATATGTCCATAAATGCATTTACACAAGATGCTAATAGCACAGTAGCCTAATAATACTGCACAATAGCATGGCATAGCACCAACAGTGGTAGTATGCTACTGCGCAGTAGCATCACTTAATTGGCATTCACTGGTGCTACTGTGCAGTAACTCTGGTTACTGCATATTTATTTAGTGCTTGATTATACAAGTACTAAATTATATGCATACTAACCACTGCATTAATGGATGTGTAGATGCACCCCTTGGTGGCTGGAGGTTGTAGTCTTTGTTCATCTTTGGTGATGCCAGTTCAAACCCACAGTAAGGAAACAAAAGAGAATGTAACATGCCAGAATGTTTTCATGACTGGCAGGCTTCTTTAGGTTGAGGCATAACACTTCAACCAGCATAATGTAAGGGGCATTTCTTAGTGTCCAGGTCTTTCACACTGGGAGCAAACTACCAAGCATTTTTTCCTGGCTTAGGTGGATTCTGGAACTGATTGTGCCAACAAGCTTTCCCTAAGCCTGTAAATCGTGGAACTCTGCAAAACCCCATGCCATAAACATTCCTTCTTTCAAGAACCTTTCATCATTACTGGTGAATGTTCCTGAGCTGTCTGGGCTTGACTAGACCACAGTACATGCTGCAAGCCCAGATACTTCCATCCCAGGAACACTCAATGGAGCAACTCAGGAAAGACTCTGGTTGTGACACATGTTCTTTTGGCTGCCCTGGAATGTGTCATATAGGTGCTAGCAGATCAAGTGCTAGCTACTACTGCTGGTGGTTGTGGTTTGAAGGAAGACGGCCAGTTTCTGCTGCTGCTATTTGCCTTTAAGATATCTAAAAGTATGCATTTAGAAGGGTGAAGAGGTAAAACTGAAACTTAGAGGCAGAATAAATGGACCGGAATAGATTGAAATTCCATTTGATAATAAAATTAAGACCATTTGACAGCACATCACCAGATATTTTTCTTTATGGCCATAATCATTACTTTCATATCTCCTTGAGGACTTTACATCTTCCTACAGTTGTAGTTTGGAAGCCTGTTCCACCATGAGGACTGTGAGCAAGGATCTCCAGCTGGGGAGCAACTGAATACAGACTGTGGGCAGCTTCTGTGTTAGCATCTGCTCACCTATGCTGAGCCCCTCTTTTACAAATATAAAATGGTGCTTGAGGCTATGAATCTGTGCCTCTATCAAGGTCTTCAGAACTGCAGTTTGAGACTCAGAGAACATAGTAACCACATTTAAGGGTTACCTATCACCATGAAGAAGCTGTCACTGCCTTCAGGCATGGCCTCCATCTGCAGGTAAAGAATCCTAAAATCCCTACCCATTCCCTTTCCAAAGCACTCACCATGGGACCTCAAAAAGGAAAGATATCACTAGGTTGTCTCTCAAGTCCTCTGTGCTACCTGTGCCCAAAGCTGCTTCTTTCATTCACCAAAATGTAAATTGGCTATTTAGAATTCTAACTTAATAGCGTGGATCCATAGTACCTTCAACTTCCTCTGAGGAAATCCTAATAACAATGTACCTGCCTTAAATGATCCAGTCTAGAGCTTTCTAATAGTATGCACAAAAATTCATAGAATCATAGAGAAGTAGGGCTACAAGGGACTTCCACAGGTCAGCTAGTCCACCCCCCTGCCTATGGCAGAGTCAGCCCTGTACAAACCATCCATTGTCTAACTTCTTAGCAAAACTGTACAATGAACCCTGACACAACACAAGACATAACACTCTTATCTGCCGCATGTAAAGCAGGACCACAGCAGCCAGTGTCCTGCTGCTGCAAAGGTTAATATACACTTGGGAGATTCCAGGAAGAGGGTCATGGCCTCCACCCATCCTTTCTGGTACAAAGGAAGGCAAAAACCTCCATAGGCCAATCGACCTCCTTGGGGTTCCATCGCTTTCTACACAGTAGTGTAACTGATTGCAGGCAAACGGGGCAGCAGCCCCAGGCTCCACCTTTTGGGTAGTTGCATAAATAGCTGCTGCTGCTGCAGGGGCATCTTGTGGTACTGATGACAGTAGCACCACAGCAGTCAGCACTGCCGCATGTGCTGTTGCTACCAAGAATGTGCAACTACCAGCTATTAGGGCTGTGTGAAGCTTTGGGTGGTGATTTGATTTGGAGGAGATTCGGCCTGATTTGGTGGCCAAATCTCCAAATCAGAATTGAATCAGGGGACCAATTTAAAGGTCCAAATCAATTTAAAGCTCTCTGAATCTTCAGCAAAGATCCAGAGAGCTTTGATGATTTGGGCAGCACCTGCTGAGCCGGGGCTTTTTTTTCCTCCAAGTGCTGGGAGCTGGGGCAGGCAGGGCAGCCATTGCTGGGCTGGGAGAGGGGTGGGGGATGGGCATGGCCTGGCTGATTCAGAGATTCGAATTGCCAAATCAGATTCAGCCAAATCAAATCGGGACAGTGAGTCGAATCACCAAATCAAATCGCTGTCCCCTGAATCGTTCAAATCCAAAAGAAATACTAGCTGCTTCACACAGGCCTACCAGTTACGCCTCTGTTTGTGCCAGTGAAGTCATTACCGCTTTCTCCACCATAACCTCTCCATTCATTCACCAAGTTCTTCCCAAAGCACTTGCTGGGCTCTTATCTCAGCTCTTTCACTAGTGAGCAAGAGATAGAGCTTTCCTCATCCTCCTTTTACTACAGAACAACACAACAGACTACTCCCTTCCACCGTGTTATGTGGAAAAAGAAGTTCTTTATATCCCTGCACCTTTTCTCAGCATCCCTTGGTACAGCCTGCAATTTCTGTGGTCCCTCAAAGTGCTACGTCCCACTTCATGACTTGATTCTATGCTGAAAGCAAAACACGGCTTTGCTGTACCCATGACTGGTCCTCAAAGAGCCAGCACACTCTGTTGCACAGGTCCGTTGCAGGTTATTAGAGTAAGACTGGCTGGTACAACTTCTCTGGAGAAACCTGCGTAGCACTTCACTCATGTTAGAAAACAATCCAGAGACACTTTTTAAATATAACCACGAGGAAGATCAAGCAAGTTATGGTAAGAGATATGAAAACCAGTGTGTTTTGAATTTTAGGGCAGATACCAATTACATGTGAAAGTAGTAGAATGATAATTATTAGACATGGAAGCAAAAAAAAAAAAAAAAAAAAAAATCCCCTATTCCTCACTATTCCTATTCCTCAGAATTTTCTCTGTTGTTTGCCCGTAGAAGAAGGAGGTATTTCCAAGAAGCAAAGGAAAACCTTCCAGAGCTGTCTTCCCAAAACACAGAGCTGTTTTCTTAACTAAACACAAATGGCACAATCCCACCAGAGAAAAAAAAGGACATGGCCCTAAGGACATGTCACTGACCTTGACTGACCTATGTAGCCCATGGCATGTAGATGCTATATTTGACTCTTGTTGAGAGAGGAAGAAGAGAGTTGTACACTGCCCTGAGGGAATATGTTTGCTGTTTATATATGGTAGTGAAAGGCAAGAGGGTAAAGTATGGCTTGTGAAGTGCTGGGGAGGATATGAAATGATTGAAGATGTGTGTCCTCATGTGTGTAATAGCCTAGGTTGGGTTGAGGGATTGGATGGGGGGAGGGAGAGATTTAAAGAATATGAAAGCATTCCTAATGGCTTCTCTATTTTCTTTTCAATCAACACTGCAAGAAGAGCTCTGTCTTTCTCTCTTTTTTAAAGCACATTTGCTTTGTGCAAAATGTGTGTGTGTGTGTGTGTGTGTGTGTGTGTAATTTAAGTCACAAATATAAAAATAAACACTACAGAACGTTTCATAGGATATCAAATAAATGTTCTATTTTGAACCTTTAATTAACTGAAAATTGTATGTATGTATGTATACCCACACACATATTCATTAGTTAAGATGCGAGTGCAAGCTATCATTTTTTGGATGGCAGTAAGCCTAGAAAATGTTTGTGTTAGATAGCAAAACATTATGGTTTGG